>NW_013665809.1:259523-260787 GCF_000517525.1 Limulus polyphemus | reverse complement strand
GCTACTCTTTTACCAACGAATAGTGGGATTGACCGTCACATTATAACGCCCCCGCGACTGAAAGGGCGAACATGTTTGGTGTGACGGGGATTCGAACCCGCAGATTGCGAGTCGAGCGTCCTTAACCACCTGGCCATGCCGGGCCTCTTTAATTATCTTTCCTGGACTTCTTACTCCACTGCTTTAACCCTAAAATCACCGACAGAGACGGCTTTTTAAAGATAACTTTCTAAACTATTTATGATGACGGTGACATTTCTTATGGATCCATTACGTTTATGATTACTGAGCTTTTAGTAACATATCAGTCACAGAAAAATGTAAGCAAAACTAATGTCAGTATTGCAATTAATTTCATACGTATTGTACAGAGAATATAAGTAATTTCCTCACTACTGTATTTACTGCCAAAAAAAAAACCCTTTAAAAGGGCTCAATAATATGCAGTATATGGACTCCACCAGTAGTGAACGATACGTAAATAATTCAGTAATTTCGGGTTAATACCGTTTTTATTTCACAAAGGCACTATTTTGGGCAGTGGAGATTTTATTCAACGCAATAAATGTAGTTTGGATTATCAGGTCGTTTTTGTTAACTAGTTAAAAAAATCACGGAGATTTATCACTTACGGAAATTTCGCAAATCCAAGAAATACAAAAACATCCCTGTAACGAGGATATGCTATTTCGTAAGTGCTCTAATTTAATAACTTGTAAATTTTGAAAGAAGTCGCCAAAAGTATATCTTAGAAGTTGCAGTTACCCAGTTGTGTAGGACTGGTCCCTTTAATAGCTCACTATAAGTGTTCCCTTCTGAATCTCCTCTTCTTCTGAGAAGTTATTGGTTCTCAGTTTACCTACAATAAACAAAACAACTGAATACCAGAAATAATATTTGAAGTTTCATACATTATTATTATATCGGTTTTCTTGCATGGAAACATAGTGATAACTCCCAGCACATTCGCTTTCCTCACTAATAAGTCCTATGAATTCAAAACATTACACTGCAGTTTACCTTTTGTTCCTAAAACCAGCTCAAGAATTATCCACACTTGGACAAAACTAGCAATTAAATACAATATTCCTGTCAACGTCAAATTTTCACAAAAACCCGGCCCTAAATTAAAATCGTTACTAAACAAAAATTGTTTAGAATCACACAATACCAACGTCATTTACAAAATGGCATGCAATAACTGCCCATAATTCTACATCGGAGAAAAAGGACGAAAATTGGAATCCAGAGTGCCAGACCACAA
>NW_013665809.1:248378-258563 GCF_000517525.1 Limulus polyphemus | reverse complement strand
AGTGTGTATCTTTACACAAGTATAGTGTGTATCTTTACACAAGTAGAGTGTGTATCTTTACACAAGTATAGTGTTAGTATAGTGTGTACCTTTACACAAGTATAGTGTGTACCTTTACACAAGTAGAGTGTGTATCTTTACACAAGTAGAGTGTGTATCTTTACACAAGTATAGTGTTAATATAGTGTGTATCTTTACACAAGTATAGTGTTAGTATAGTGTGCATCTTTACACAAGTATAGTGTGTACCTTTACACAAGTATACAATTTTTTGGCTCGTGTTAAGGTTAATGTCAATTGTGTTTTTTTATATGTGTTCTCCAGGTGTACAAACCACGAAAATAGAAACTTCCTTGACAACAGGAGAATAATCGTTATTCGTTCCGTTGTGATCTGACCTAAAGTAAAACACCATTGATTTAAAGTTATTGAGGCAAGTATATCTTGTCAATATTTTACTCATACAGAGCCTTCTGTTTCAATACTAAATTCCATATCGGTGATTTGAAGCCTATTCCTACGTTCAATATTCACAGCCTTACACCGAAAACACGTGTTGAAATACTCCTGTCATCAAACATAAACATGAACCCTAATCTATCGTTCAATTCACCGGTGTAACTCATTTATAAGTGGTCAACCGAGCGATAGATTGGACTTTATATATTTGTTCTGCTGAATAGTTCCCAATAATAAATTAATAGAATCAGTTCTAAGTATGAATGCAAGTTCCACGTGGTTATTGAAAGACAAATACATACACACATAGCAGCATACAGCTGTCATCATTTTGTTTTCTATCGCTAGAGGGAGTCGCGGTGTGCAGTGGATTCGAATTGGTTCGACAACAAGGGGCACGGATTAACTGAACTGTTACTGTTGGGGGTAAATGACCTGTTGTGACCTTTATCCCTGGACGTCTTGCCTTGGTCAGAGAACTGATAAAGTTATCAATAATAGCGTAAATTGACGTTTAAATCACGAGAACCGAACGTTTTGTAGCTTAATTTATTTTCCTGTTTTTGTGATCGATAATCCGTTTTACCTACGTTTTAAGCCTTTGGGATTATTTTGTGTCGTGTTGTGTTTTAACGTGTTTCAAGTTCACGTGCCTACTTGTTTAATAACGGCTGGAGACGGCTTGAGTGGGTAATGAAGAAAAACTTTAATATAAGTTTAACATAACAGCAAATGTACAACGTTTCGACAAGGTTTTGTCATCATCAGGTACATGACAAAACCTTGTCCGTTTGCTGTCAGGTTAAACTTATATTAAAGTTTTTCTTCATTACCCATTCAAGCCGTCTCCAAGCATTATGTAAGTCATTGATATATCACTTTTCCTGCACGAAGACACAGTATTATAACTCTCAGAACATTCGCGGTTTTTCATTAATAAATCCTATGTAAGTCATTGATATATCACTTTTCCTGCACGAAGACACAGTATTATAACTCTCAGAACATTCGCAGTTTTTCATTAATAAATCCTATGTAATTATTTACTATATCAGTCTTCCTGCATGAAAATATTGTGAGAAGTCTTAGAATATTCACATTCTTCACGAATAGGACATATGCACGTCTTTAATATAAACATTCGCATTCTTCATTAATAAATCCTATGTAAGTTATTGATATATGTCAGTTTCCCTGCATGAAGACATCGTGTGATAAGTCTCAGAACGTTTGCGTTCCTCATTAATAAGTATTATGTAGGTCTTGATATATCAGTGTTCCTGCATGAAGACTTCGCGTGATAAATCTCAGAACACTTACGTTCTCATTAATAAGTAATATGTAAGCCTTGATATATCAGTGTTCCTGCATGAAGACTTCGCGTGATAAATCTCAGAACACTTACGTTCTTCATTAATAAGTAATATGTAAGGCATTGATATATTAGTTTTCCTGCATGATTACATTTTGTTATAAGCCTCAGAACATTCGCGGTCTTCATTAATAAGTCCTATGCAAGTCATTGATATATTAGTTTTTCCGCATGAAGACTTCGTGTGATAAGTCTCAGAACATTTGCGTTCTTCATTAATAAGTCCTAAATAAGTCATTTATATTTTAGTTTTCCTGCATGAAGAAATAGCGTGATAAGTCTCAGAACTTTTGCGTTCATTATTAATAAATCCCATGTGAGTCATTGATATATTAGTTTTTCCTGCACGAAGACATAGCATGATAAGTCCCAGAACATTCACGTTCTTCATTAATAAGTCCTATGTAAGTTCAGCCTTTAAAACTTTGAATCAAATGAAAAATTGTTCACAGGTCTGTTTTTAGAGAACAGCAAGTTTTGTGTTACATACATTAGTATGAACATTTTTAGAACTGTTTTTCGTTCCGATTATTGCAATTACAAATTTTTACTACGCTTAGTATGTATAAAATGTGATTTTTGTAAGATTATTAAAATATCATTTGCATTTTCAGAAGTCACAATTCGAAAATAATACGATATATATTTATATACTAAACATTTATTTTGTAATGTTATTATTGCCTTCATACACGCACAGATGTCCGAGAACTAATATACTCCAAGTTATTATTGCCTTCATACACGCACAGATGTCCAGAACTAATATACAGTACTCCAAAAATGACTCCTTTACATCGAAAGTTTAAACATTTAAAACATCTTTACAATCCTACTTAGCATATTAAAAATTTATAGCTACAAGCATACACATTCATAAGTTGTGTCATAAAAGTTTTTTACATGCCAATTTACAAAAAAACAAAAAAAACACACGAATATTTACAGTACTCTCTGCATGGATTGGTTAAATTTTTATCATTCATCTACACCTCTATATGAGTTACATTTTTTTAAAAGTTTGTTAATGTGGTATACAAAGTAATAAAGGATAATCATATACATTATCCTAGAAACAGCTGAACCAATGAATATACATTAAGGAAACAGGATTGTTTTTGAAAATTCATTGAAACACATTTTATGACAGAAATTATATATATACATCATTAAAACTTCCAAATATGTTTAAAGTTAAGTTTTGTTTCTTGTAATTTATGTAATAACGTTACTGTTTTTTTCAACAATAAAAACTTTTTGTAAAATAACCTAGTTCACATATTTCTCTTATTTAGTGGTTAATCATAATAATGAAAAAATGAGCTTTTATTGAATTCCATTATATTTTGTAACATGTGTACTGTACAATCCTGTAATAATTCCATGTGTAAACACGTATATCTAGAAAATAAAGCAAATGCGGATTTGGGGCTTAACAATAATAACAACAAAATACATCATCTTAGTTTTACAGAATTTGTACGACTACGCGAACTATTTATTTCCTGTGTTTACAGCAGTGGCGTTACAGAAGTAACTATTATTAGCTACCGGTTCCAAACCATGTTTGAAGACCAGTAATCTTGTATAAATCTGTTCTTGGAACGAGAGAAACAACAGAGTTCACTGCTAAATATTCTCGCTAGATCTGTTTGTTCGATTCTAACTAATATTTGTATAAGGCATTAGCTAAACTGGTCACACACCAAAGATAAAGATTAGACATTAGCTAAACTGGTCACACACCAATGATAAAGATTAGACATAGCTAAACTGGTTACACACCAATTATCAAGATTAGACATTAGCTAAACTGGTCACACACCAAAGATAAAGATTAGACATTAGCTAAACTGGTCACACACCAATGATAAAGATTAGACATTAGCTAAACTGGTCACACACCAATGATAAAGATTAGACATTAGCTAAACTAGTTACACACCAATTATTAAGATTAGACATTAGCTAAATTGGTTACACACCAATGATAAAGATTAGACATTAGCTAAACTGGTCACACACCAATTATAAAAATTAGACATTAGCTAAACTGGTCACACACACCAATGATATAATCTTGATAATTGGTGTGTAACCAGTTTAGCTATGTCTAATCTTTATTTATGTACAGCTGTGGTTGTAACTGTTACTTCGGACTTACATATGTATTTACACTTACCCCTGAATTATGTGATTGTATAGCTGTGGTTGTAACTTTTACCTTTGAATTATGTGATTGTATAGCTGTGGTTGTAACTGTTAGCCCTGAATTATATGATTGTATAGCTGTGGTTGTTTCTGTTACCTCTGAATTACATGAGAGAATATACATGGTTGCAGTGTACTTCTGGAATATACACGTGTACAGTCTAAGTTGTAACTCTTACTTCTGAATGAATATGACTGTACAGTTTTGGTTGGACCTGTTATCACTGAATTATCGAGTGTGCAGGTTTAGTTGTTACTATAAAGTATATAGTGAGGAAAGTACAACCATAGTTACATCTGCTACCCAGGAAGTACCGGTTTTATTTGTATTTCTTAACCCTAAGGTACCAAATGTACAGTTATAATTCTAATTGTAGTACCTCAGAATTAGCAAATGTGAAATATTGGGTGCAAATTTTACCTCTGAAGCGCTGGGTGTACAATCTCAGCTCTAACTGTTACCTCTAAAGTGTCGGGTGTACAATCTCAGCTCTAACTGTTACCTCTGAAGCGCCGGGTGTACAATCTCAGCTCTAACTGTTACCTCTAAAGTGTCGGGTGTACAATCTCAGTACTAACTGTTACCTCTAAAGTGCCGGGTGTACAATCTCAGTTCTGACTGTTACCTCTAAAGTGCCGGGTGTACAAGCTGAGCTCTAACTGTTACCTCTAAAGTGCCGGGTGTACAATCTCAGTTCTAACTGTTACCTCTAAAGTGCCGGGTGTACAATCTCAGTACTAACTGTTACCTCTAAAGTGCCGGATGTACATTTTCAGCTGTAACTGTTACCTCTAAGGCATAACGAGTGTATACAGTTCCTGCTGTACCTGTGAAACACAGTCTTGATTGTACTTTCTACCACTATATTATTGAATATACTGTCTTGGTTTTAATATTACCTGACCAGCTCTAAAATAATGAATGCTTTGTTTAGTGTTTGATAATTTCTAGTATTTTTGTCAAGCCCGAAACAAGGTTAAACAAAAAAAACAAACAATGATGCATGTATAGGTACAATAAAGTACAAATCTCCTTCCGAAACGGAATGCTGTGTTTTACTATTGAGTAAGGAATGATTCTGTAAAATATTTAATAGGTGGCAGTCCTACCTTTAAAGTGTCGAGTGGCAGTTCCGGATCTCTGAAATACCCTACATAACTGCTACCCGTGATATACCTTTAAAGTTCCTAATGTAGAACATAACTTGTATATTTAATGTGCCGGATATACATATATTCAATTCCTGTTGTATTTACACCTGAAGAACCATTTATACAAACTTGACTATAACTGTTGCTTTTGAAGCCACGGGTGTACAGTGTAACTATATCTAGTATTGTTAAAGTACCACATATATATTGTTGCTTATTGCTGTTACCTAAAAATTATGCAGTCTTTATTGCATATATAACTTCAAAACTATCTGATGTACAGTTTTGGCTGTAAATATTACTTAATTCAGAAGTATCTGATCTATAATTTTGGCTGTAAATGTTAATTAGATCAAAAATATTTATTGTATAGTTTTCGCTACAAATCCTACTTAATTCAGGAATATTTGTTTGTTTGTTTCTAGTTTAGCACAAAGCTGCACAACAGGCTATCTGTGCTCTGCCCACTACGGGTATCGAAACCCGGTTTCTAGCGTTGTAAATACGCAGAAATACCGCTGTGCCACTGGGGGACTTCAGAAGTATCTGACGGACAGTTCTGGCTGAAAATGTAGTTTCTACCAGAACTATCTGATGTACAGTTTCGTCTACAAGTGTTAATGATCTCAGAAACATCTGATGGACAGTTTTGGCTGTAAATGTTATATAATTCAAAAGTATTTGGTGTACGGTTTTGGATGTAAATGTTACTTATTTCAGAAGTTTCTGATGTACATTATTGACTGTACATGTTACTTAATTTACAAGTATCTGATGTACAGAAGTATTTGGTCTATAGTTTTGGCTGTAAATAATACTTAACTTCAGAAGTAATTGATGTACAGCTTTGTCTGTAAATATTACTTATTTCAGAACTTTCTGATGTACAGTGTTGGCTGGAAGTGTTACTTAATTCAGAAATACCTGATGTACAGTTTTGACCGTAAATGATACTTAATTCAAAAGTATCTGAGGTACAGTTTTTATTATAAATGTTAATTAAGCCAGAAGTATTTGATGTATAGTTTTGGCTGTAAATGTTACTTAAGTCAGAAATATTTGATATAGAGTTTTGGCTGTAAATGTTACTTAATTCAAAAGTATCTGAGGTACACTTTTTACTATAAATGTTAATTAAGCCAGAAGTATTTGATGTACAGTTTTTGCTGTAAATGTTAATTAAGTCAAAAGTATTTGATGTATAGTTTTGGCTATAAATGTTACTTAAGCCAGAAGTATTTGATGTACAGTTTTTGCTGTAAATGTTAATTAAGTCAAAAGTATTTGATGTATAGTTTTGGCTGTAAATGTTACTTAAGTCAGAAGTATTTGATGTACAGTTTTGGCTCTAAATGTTACTTAATTCAAAAGTATTTGATGTACAGTTTTGGCTGTAAATGTCACTTAAGTCAGAAGTATTTGATATACAGTTTTGGCTGTGAATGCTATCTTTCTCGAATCAGGTGTACATTACTCAATCTCATAAGATTCATTTGCTTTGTTATTTATGTAGATACCAGTAAAACTGAAAGAAACGTATTATGATTACTAAAAAAAAAAACCAGAAGAGGTAAGTTAACCGATCTAGAAGAAAACTGAACTACTCTTCTTTCTGTTCACACATTACATCAAGTACGTTTTGGCTGTATAGTTGTATACTATTCGTTAAAAATTCTATATTGCGTGAATATCATAAAACCGAAACAAATTATTTCGGACTTTTATTTATTGAACTTCATCTTTACTAACCTAATGTATTATCCCAAAGCGATCAAAATGTGAGCATTTACAATATC
Organism: Limulus polyphemus; assembly: GCF_000517525.1. NCBI lineage: Eukaryota > Metazoa > Arthropoda > Merostomata > Xiphosura > Limulidae > Limulus > Limulus polyphemus. Next base: position 251,573 of record NW_013665809.1, on the reverse strand, counting down.
ATATTGGGTAATTGTCACCTTATACCTACTTGATTATTTATGATGGATAATTACTCCACTTGGAGAAAAGAAATTTAAAAAGGACAAGTTTGACGATAGTTTTACAGCAAATGAAACTGGTAGTTGGAGTTGAAATTAATAATATATAATTTCTCCAGGTCAACGGAAAGAAAGATGAACTGAAGAACACAGGACGCAAAAATTATTTCTGAACTGAACAGAAGAACTTTTCAAGGAAAACGTTGGTTTAGTTACACGAAATGACTGCTCAAGTAAAATGTTGCTCTAGTAAAGAGAAAGTTGTCCTAGGTGAACATACCGATACTCATGGAAAAAAGTTGTCCTAGGTGAACAGACGGATGCTCATGGAAAAAGTTGTCCTAGGTGAACAGAAGGGGGTGCTCAAAGAGAAAGTTGTTCTACGTGAATAGAAGGGGTGCTCAAAGAGAAAGTTGTCCTAGGTAAACAGAATGGGTGGTCAAAGAAAAGTTGTCCTAGGTAAACAAAAGGGGTGGTCAAAGAGAAAGTTGTCCTAGGTAAACAGAAGGGGTGCTCAAAGAGAAAGTTGTCCTAAGTGAACAGAAGAAATGTTCAAGAAGAAAGTTGTCCTAAGTGAACAGAAGGAGTTCTCAAAGAGAAAGTTGTCCTAGGTAAACAGAAGGGGTGCTTAAAGAGAAAGTTGTCCTAGGTAAACAGAAGGGATGCTCAAGGAGAAAGTTGTCCTAAGTGAACAGAAGAAATGTTCAAAAAGAAAGTTGTCCTAAGTGAACAGAAGGAGTTCTCAAAGAGAAAGTTGTCCTAGGTAAACAGAAGGGGTGCTTAAAGAGAAAGTTGTCCTAGGTAAACAGAAGGGTGCTTAAAGAGAAAGTTGTCCTAGGTAAACAGAAGGGATGCACAAGGAGAAAGTTGTCCTATGTGAATAGAAGAAATATTCAAGAAGAAAGTTGTCTTAGGCGAACAGAAGGGGTGCTCAAGGAGAAAGTTGTTCTAGGTAAACAGAAGGGGTGTTTAAAGAGAAAGTTGTCTAAGTTAAACAGAAGTTTTTTTCAGTAAAACCTTCGTATTACATAAACTATAGTAACACCAGTTTTACCAGCATACCCAGCAAGTTATTTATATTCAGTTACTGAGCAGCATCCAACGTACTATACTAGAAGGTACAGTTTGTTTTATCTAGTTCAACTGATTTGTGTACCAATTTTACACGAAAACACATAACTTATGTATCCAGAAAACAACGTTTTACCGTTATAATCTTCTGAAGATTTAATTAATTATATATTTAACGTTTCAGTTACCACCAAAGTCTCTATGATATAACGTAATTTTAACATTTCCTTTTATTTGATGTTTGAGAAATACGTGTTTCCAAGTTTAGAGATTTATCAATAACACAATTTCTATGTACAATGAAAGAAATCTGTGATCATGCATTTTTCACATACTTAACACCAGAACATTGATATATGCCTATTTTCCTTCTATACAGACCATTGTTTACATATACAATTCACTGTTAATATACTTTCATCACTGCCGCTGTTACAGTTTGTTATAAATACAGCAATAATATCCTCCTAAACAGATCATTGTTTACACATACAATTCACTGTAAATATACTTTCATCACTGCCGCTGTTACAGTTTGTTATAAATACAGCAATAATATCATCCTAAACAGATCATTGTTTACATATACAATTCACTGTAAATATACTTTCATCACTGCCGCTGTTACAGTTTGTTATAAACACAGCAATAATATCCTCCTAAACAGACCATTGTTTACATATACAATTCACTATAAATATACTTTCATCACTGCCGCTGTTACAGTTTGTTATAAATACAGCATAATATCCTCCTAAACAGACCATTGTTTACATATACAATTCACTATAAATATACTTTCATCACTGCCGCTATTACAGTTTGTTATAAATACAGAAATAATATCCTCCTAAACAGACCATTGTTTACATATACAATTCACTATAAATATACTTTCATCACTGCCGCTATTACAGTTTGTTATAAATACAGAAATAATACATCTAAATTTGTAAAGTTGGATACATCGGATTGCCACTTTACTTACAATATTAATTAGTTTAGGTAATAGTATCCAGCTTCTTTGATGAAACGCCTTAGATACTGTATTATTAAAATTAGTAATGCTTACAAAGTTTCACAAGAAACAGTGCATAGCTTATTCACAAGCATTAATGATGTATTTCAGTTCTTTGAACGTACCATATTGCATTGTGTACCATGATAAGAGATTTAGACAATTTATGTCTTTTTTGAATAAAAAGTAAATCGTTCGAAACGTTGTCTTAATTTCATTGTATAGTTTTCTGCTCTTTTGATTATATTTTTTGTTAATACTTATCCGTCAGTGAAACTAGTGGCCTCACTTGCGTTTATTTTCTCAGCATGAAAACCCAGGAAGCTACCTGTTCACACTTGCCGGGAAGAGCACAAATGGGCTAGCCGACTGGCAACGGCAGGCGGAGGTTCGTTATTAACCGTAGGGCCGTGGTGACCTGCTCCCCAAGGTATGCGACCGTCTGCCAAGCCGTGGCCGGAACCGTGCGGGAAGTGCGAGTTTTGAACGCCCGGCCGATGGTCGTGCAGGCTTCGATGAGAATCGCGCTCTTTCCCCGTAATGACGTCCGTCATGAAGGCGATGTACATGATGGCAAGGCGGAGCGTTTCTATTCTGGAGAGCCGTTTCTCGTAAGCGAACGTTGGCACCTATAAGAAAAAATAAATAAATAAAGTTTAGCCGATTAAATATTTGGGGGGAAAAAAAGAGAGTAGAATATTGTTTTAGACTAGTACAAAAATAAACCTGTACTAGAATAAGAGAACGTGAAAACAACAGTAACTAGGAAGTGCCAGAATAAGAAGAGAACGTGAAAACAACAGTAACAAGGATGTGCCAGAATAAGAGAACGTGAAAACAACAGTAACTAGGAAGTGCCAGAATAAGAAGAGAACGTGAAAACAACAGTAACAAGGATGTGCCAGAATAAGAGAACGTGAAAACAACAGTAACAAGGAAGTGCTAAAACAAGAGAACGTGAAAACAATGGTAACAAGGAAGTGCTAAAATAAGAGAAAGTGAAAACAACGGTAACAAGGAAGTGCCAGAATAAGAGAACGTGAAAACAACAGTACCAAGGAAGTGCC
>NW_013665809.1:240545-247537 GCF_000517525.1 Limulus polyphemus | reverse complement strand
AAGAGAAAGTGAAAACAACGGTAACAAGGAAGTGCCAGAATAAGAGAACGTGAAAACAACAGTACCAAGGAAGTGCCAGAATAAGAGAACGTGAAAACAACAGTACCAAGGAAGTGCCAGAATAAGAGAACGTGAAAACAACAGTAACAAGGAAGTGTCGGAATAAGAGAACGTGAAAACAACAGTAACAAGGAAGTGCCAGAATAAGAGAACATGAAAACAACGGTAACAAGGATGTGTCAGAATAAGAGAACATGAAAACAACAGTAACAAGGATGTGCCAGAATAAGAGAACATGAAAACAACGGTAACAAGGAAGTGCCAGAATCAGAAGATAACGTGAAAACAACAGTAACAAGGAAGTGCCAGAATAAGAGAACATGAAAACAACAGTTACAAGGAAGTGCCGGAATATTCGAGTACTTAAAAAAGTGGCTAAGTAAATTATTATGAAATTATTTCCGTAAATACGCGAAACATGAGACAGCACGATAAACGTAACATAAAAATGTATTATATACACAATATATGTTTTTAAGATATTTTACTATACTGTACTTATTATACTAAGACGTGTGAACTTTCAAATCATTAAGTTGGTATTTCCAATTTAATTTTGGGTTTTTAACTCTGGTCAATTGAGATGAAAAATTTCGTAAAGACATGACTTACTATAATGAAAACCTTGACGTTATAAGTATCTATTGTGGTTACGTTGTATTTATAGTAGAACTTGATGTTAGTATAAAAGATAAGCGATTATGAAAGAAGAAACATATCTGTTTGACAGTGGATTGTTTGTTTTGAATTTCTCGCAAAGCTACACGAGGGCTTTCTGCGCTAGCCGTCCCTAATTTAGCATTGAAAGGGGGAAGGTAGCTAGTCATCACCACCCATCGTCAACTCTTGGGCTACTCTTTTACCAACGAATAGCAGGATTGACCCTCGAATTATAAGGTCCCGACGTCTGAAAGGGCGAGCATGTTTGGTGGGAACCCGCATATTGCGAGTTGAGCACCCTAACCACCTGGCCATGCCGAGCCGTGACAGTAGAACAAGCAAAGAGAATATTATATATTCGGCTATCTCCTGTATCCACTGTATGGAATCGAACTCCGGGTTTGAGCATTGTAAATCCGTAAACTTACCGCTGTCTCACCGGTGTCCCCCAGTGACACAGCGGTATGTCTGCGGATTTACAACGCTAGAAACCGGATTTCGATACCCGTGGGGGCAGAGTACAGAAAGTCTATTGTGTAGCTTTGTGCTTAACTTCAAACAAACAAACAAGTCTCACCGGTAGACATATATACATTTATATAAGTGTGACAATGAAATAACACAAGAAAATGTACATGTGTATGTGTACTATATATATCTATATATATATATGATAATGAAAGAAAAATATAGAAACATATGATTTAACAAAGGAACACACATAGAGAAATATATATATGTATGTATGTGTCAATGTAACAAACATAGAAAAATAAGCCATTTTTAACGATCCCAAAGTACTAAAAATGGCCAAACGTTTTCAAATCAATCTTTTGAATATAAGGTAATGTTTTATTTTCAAATAAACGTCAAAATACATTTATAGTTTCATACAAATCACAATAAAGACATAGCTTCATGAAAATCACGGCATAGCCATAATTTAATTCAAATCACAACATAGACATAGTTTCATCCAAATCATAATAAAGACATAGCTTCATCCAAATCATAATACAAACAACCAGAGTTTCATCCAAATCACAATACAAACAACCAGAGTTTCATCCAAATCACAATACAAACAACCAGAGTTTCATCCACTGAAACTAAATCTGCTAATGATATTATCAGCTTGTACAACTAAAGTTTTAGATGCGACTTGAGTAACAGTTTCATAAAGATACCGACATATAATGAAATAAAAGTTTTATAATAATACCGACATATAATGAAATAAATTTTTTATAATGATACTGACATATAATGAAATAAAATTTATATAATGATACTGACATATAAATATTTTGTAATGATACTGACATGTAATAAAATAAATATTTTGTAATGATACTGACATATAATAAAATAAATATTTTGTAATGATACTGACATATAATGAAATAAATATTTTGTAATGATACTGACATATAATGAAATAAAAGTTTTATAATGATACTGACATATAATGAAGTAAAAATTCTAAAATGATACTGACATATAATGAAATAAAAGTTTTATAATAATACTGACATATAATGAAGTAAAAATTCTAAAATGTTACTGAATATAATAAAATAAAAATTTTATAATGACACTGACATATAATGAAATAAAAGTTCTAAAATGATATTGACATATAATAAAACAGAATGTGTATCAAGATACTAACTTAGTTTAGGTTATGGATAGCTGGATAACTTTTAATTAAACTATAGACTGGAGGACGAGTCTAAAATACACTTTAATAGGAAAACAGGTTTTGAGGATAATTTGATGAAAGCAGATGTTAATCCAAATGAAGGGGATTTTGTGTATTTGTTATCATAATAACACGTAGTAACTACGAATTATGTTGTGTAAGATATTTGAATATCTAAAGCTGAGAACGGAGAAGTATATTGTGTAATACTAGAAGTTCTGAACATGAGAAAGCCGTTCTTAAACTTGTGACAGAACACGTTAAATGACTCAAGACTATAATTGTTTTTGTAAGAATTGTTTGTTTGTTTTGTTTTTGTAATTAAGCACAAAGCTACGCAATGGGCTATCTGTGCTCTGCCCACCACGGGTATCGAAACCCGGATTCTAGCGTTATAAGTCCACAGACATGCCGCTGTGCTACTGGCGGGCGTTTTTTTTTTTTGTAAGAAAGTGATGCCCATACCTCCTGCTATTCATTAAGTAAAGTCGAACGATAATAGCGTTTAACGTATACATTCCGTCTTAGTGTTCGAACATAAAAAACAAAAATCAAAACAATACCTAAATTCGAGTTGGGGATAAATGGCCAGGTCAGAGAGCTCTTGGATTTAGGTATAGTCATTCCTGGCTTTGAACTACTTAACAAAGGGAAAGCAACAAGTCAACAACACAAATCATCATGTGGACATTTTCCTGCTTTTGTGCAACAAACAGCCTTGACTGTGACTCTTATAATGCATCCATAGCTGAAAGTGTGTTGAATGACATTTCTAAGTGAACATTGAACGTTTTGTGCTCCCAGCTAACCACTAGCCTACGCTCAGCCCCTAAATTCGAAATTCAATTGAAGCGAAACGGATAATATTTTGACCAATTCAAAAATCATTAGCGAAAATAACATACTTGATGTTGCAAACGATTTATGATTATTCATCTATTATTAAATTGAGTGTAAACAAAGGGGCTTTAGACAAGTTAATCGTTCTTACGAATGTAAAATCTTAGAAACGAGAGTAAGCAGCAAACTAATAACTCTACAAGAGTTTAGAATCTGATTAAATATTATGAAGCTGAGATTTTGTGCTGGAAAATTAACATACTAGTGAAATAAAAGTTTTAAACGTAAGAGAAACATTTTAGTGATGCTAAAATTTTAAACATAACTCTGGCATGCTAGTAATATTAAAGTTTTAAATTCGAGGTCAGCATGCTAATGATATTAAAGTTTTAAACAAACGATTAGTATGCTAGAGATGCTAGCATTTTAAACATAATGCTAACATGTTAGTAATATTAAAGTTTTAAACATAATACTGTAGTGATACTAATGTTTTCAATATTAGAAAAGCATACTAGAGATGCTGGCTGGAGGCTACTGTTTCAAATAGAAACATATTGTATCATTCCATGCTAAATCATTAACTTGCGCTTCTATTAGGTGGAGGTAGTGTTTTCAGACAGGAAGATTAAGAACAATAAGAATCACAACTCGACGATTAAATAACAAATCCTAATGATAATCAGCTGACTTCATGTCGACCTAGTATGTGATACTATCAAAATCAACATCTAGCAAGTGTTTATAAAAGGCGCATTATTATTAGTGTTGTTGTTATAAAAATACATAACAGCGTTTTTCATGAGGCTGTATATAAATCTACAACTGGCAACAATCTGGTAACAATGACTTGTTTGTGTAATTCTTCTCGTTGGAAACTTAAACATGGAATTATAAATCACGACTTAGAAATATACGAGGTCCCTGTTGTTAGACATAATACAAATATGATTTTATGGGTTATTTGTATATTAACATTGGCAAATATAACACAGTTACCACATAAACCTTACGAAGGGTTCGGTATAACATAACTATCATGCACAATGGCCTTACGAATATCTCGGTATAATACTGTTACTAGAGTGGCCTTTCGAAGGCTTCGATATAACACAGCAACCTTACAAAGACTTTTGGTATAACACAGTTATCATGCATAGCGATCTTAAGAAGACCTTGGTATAATACCGTTACCACAGTGGCCTTTCGAAGGCCTCTGGATAACACTTTTACCACAGAGGTGTGAAAAAGGCCTTGATATAACACAGTTGCCACAGTGGTATTAGAAGGCCTCAGTATATAAAGCCTGAAATGTTTCCCCATACAAGTTTCCCAATAATAAGTTAATAGGTTTTACTAGTGTTAAGCCTTTTATTTTATAAACATTCCGAAACACGGTTGGAATGCTTAAATCTTACGAAGACTAATTCACTGGTATCAGGAAGAGTTATTATACAATCTTTGATGAGGGTACCTGACCAAAATCTTACGAGGACTATTTCAGTGGTATCAGGAAGAGTTATAATACAATCTTTGATGAGGGTTCATGACTAAAATCTTACGAGGACTAATTCACTGGTATCAGGAAGAGTTGTAATACAATCTTTGATGAGGGTTCATGACTTACATCTTACGAGGACTAATTCACTGGTATCAGGAAGAGTTGTAATACAATCTTTGATGGGGGTACATGACCAAAATCTTACGAGGACTAATTCACTGGTATCAGGAAGAGTTGTAATACAATCTTTGATGAGAGTTAATGACTAAAATCTTACTAGGACTAATTCATTGGTATCAGGAAGAGTTATAATACAATTTTTTGATGAGGGTTCATGACTTAAATCTTACTAGGACTAATTCATCGGTATTAGGAAGAGTTGTAATACAATCTTTGAGGAGGGTTCATGACTAAAATCTTACGAGGACTAATTCATTGGTATCAGGAAGAGTTGTAATGCAATCTTTGATGAGGGTTCATGACTTAAATCTTACTAGGACTAATTCACTGGTATCAGGAAGAGTTCTAATACAGTCTTTGATGAGGGTTCATGTCTTAAATCCTACTAGGACTAATTCATTGGTATCGAGAAGAGTTGTAATACAATCTTTGATGAGGGTTCATGACTCACATCTTACGAGGACTAATTCATTGGTATCAGGAAGAGTTCTAATACAGGATTTAGTCATGAACCCTCATCAAAGATTGTATTACAACTCTTCCTGTTACCAATGAATTAGTCCTAGTAAAATTTAAGTCATGAACCCTCATCAAAGATTGTATTATAACTCTTCCTGATACCAATGAATTAGTCCTAGTAAGATTTTAGTCATGAACCCTCATCAAAGATTACTAGGACTAATTCACTGGTATCAGGAAGAGTTCTAATACAGTCTTTGATGAGGGTAGATGACTAAAATCTTACTAGGACTAATTCATCGGTATCAGGAAGAGTTGTAATACAATCTTTGAGGAGGGTTCATGACTAAAATCTTACGAGGACTAATTCATTGGTATCAGGAAGAGTTGTAATACAATCTTTGATGAAGGTACATGATTAAAATCTTACGAGGACTAATTCATTGGTATCAGGAAGAGTTGTAATACAATCTTTGATGAGGGTTCATGACTTAAATCTTACTAGGACTAATTCATTGGTATCAGGAAGAGTTGTAATACAATCTTTGATGAGGGTACATGACTAAAATCTTACTAGGACTAATTCATTGGTATCGAGAAGAGTTATAACACAATCTTTGATGAGGGTTCATGACTTAAATCTTACTAGGACTAATTCACTTGTATTAGGAAGAGTTCTAATACAGTCTTTGATGAGGGTTCATGACTTAAATCTTACTAGGACTAATTCACTTGTATTAGGAAGAGTTCTAATACAGTCTTTGATGAGGGTTCATGTCTTAAATTCTACTAGGACTAATTCATTGGTATCGAGAAGAGTTGTAATACAATCTTTGATGAGGGTTCATGCTTTGTCGCACACAAAGTTGCAAAGCCATTCACAACTGGATATCTTATGTTTATGAAAAGAAACATTAAATGGAGAAGTAATTCTTGACTTAATTTGTAAACATGGGAGCAACATTCCAATAATCCTAACATTTTAAATATAAGGCTAGCATGCTAATGATATTAAAATTTAAAGTGTAATTACATCATGTTTTAAACATTGAGTACTTGGTATTCTATGTTCATAAAAAACACGATTATAATTGATTGTATTTGTCGTAATAATTAGTATTGGGCCAGCTAAGACGAGGCATCACACAGTAGCAATAGTTTTATAATAAATGCCTTATATAAGATCATGTTCTGACCATTATCGTGTTTGCTGTGTCCTATCAGGCATGATGAGCTCTGTATTGGGCGAAACGCGACGTCGCCAGTAGATATGGCGGACCTACTTAGGTTGAAATACTATTGTATACTCTTCTTCTTCTTCTTAAAAAAAACAACTTAGGGACTGAATAAAGAATGTAGAGTTAAAAATATGAAAGGCCTAATACAACTGTTGTAAGAAATGGCTAGTAAGATATGTTGTTAATATCCAACGTAGGAAGATTCCTGAGAAATTTCAGCAAATCATAGTTGTTAAACAGCATAAAGTGCTGAATAAAACTACAGAACTAGCTTATATATGATTGATAAAAATACAGAACTAGCTTATATATGCTTGATAAAACTACAGAACTAGCTTATATATGCTTGATA
>NW_013665809.1:231101-239545 GCF_000517525.1 Limulus polyphemus | reverse complement strand
GTATGCTGGATAAAACTACAGAGCTAGCTTATGTATGCTGAGTTATCTACTCTGGCTTAATGTCAAGGAAGGAAGTTCTAAACTCTAAGTGATAAGATTTGTATCCTTACAAAATCCTTCAGTTAAATAACGATTCGAATAAAATATGTCATATTAAATATAACGTCAAATATAAAAAACAACAACTATAATTTATGAAATATATCAGATTGAAATTAACAAATATACTGTTACTCTACAAAAATAAAACTTAATGAAACCAACTTCATCATGCAAAAATGAGCAAATACGATTTTATGTTACATATTCATATAACATGACCCTAAGATCTTGTTCTGTATTTCCAGAATTATGTAGTGCCACACTGCACTCATGACACTAAAATTCATTACTTTACGTGCAAAAGATTAAACAGTTGTTAACAAATGTTTTGTGTGTGTGTGTGTGTTTTCATACACTATCTAAGGTGATTGGACGAGATATTACTATAGGTTGTGGGTATACTTCACATCTTTTACACTCTGTAAAGTGATTGGACGAGATATTACTATAGCTTATGGATATAACTTCACATCTTTTACACTCTGTAAGGTGATTGGACGAGATATTACTGTAGTTTGTGAGTATACTTCACATCTTTTACACTCTCTAAGATGATCGGACGAGATATTACTATAGTTTGTGGGTATACTTTACATCTTTTACACTCTCTAAGGTGATCGGACGAGATATTACTATAGTTTGTGGGTATACTTCACATCTTTTACACTCTCTAAGATGATCGGACGAGATATTACTATAGTTTGTGGGTATGTTTTACATCTTTTACACTCTCTAAAGTGATTGGACGAGATATTAGTATAGTTTGTGGGTATACTTCACATCTTTTACACTAAAAGATGTGAAGTATACCCACAAACTATAGTAATATCTCGTCCGATCACCTTAGAGACCTATTTCAACCTTTGAGAACTTTGAAATGAAATCAGCACTGCGTATAGAAAATGGGGAGATATCCAAAGTCTTCTCTAAACGATACAAAATAAGCCAAAAGAAGAGCCAATTAAATTATAGAAGATATTGTAACATTTTTCTTAGCTGATTATAAACTAAACTAAAATTAGAAAGTTGGGGAAGGGATGACACACGAAATATTAATACAATTAAAAAAGAATAACACTGAGAGGGATGATAAAAGTTTATAAAGGTAATTATTTTGAATTATATAAAAGAAGTTATATAAAGTAACGTGTTTCCTGCATCTTTGAAGCTTCTGTTTAAGTGGTTATATGTGCGAGTTAATATTTATACCTTTTTTTAAAACCCGAATTATGTGACTAGATAGACTTGCGCAGGGTTCCCGTAAGTGTTCTGTTTCAAGAGTAAATAAAACCAAAATTAAGAGTAACAAATATTTATATTTCTTGCCTTTGAAGTTCATATGTCATACTGCGTTGGAGCCTACAGACTGCATAACTGTTCTCGTGATTTATTTTACTGACATCACGAAAGGACAAATTGCAACGTTAAGCGTCTCATATATGACGTCATTTTAGTGTTTACTGATTGACAAACAACACTACTGTATAGTGGTGCGAGTGGTTAAAACAGGTGACCCCTCCAGGCGGCCTTCGGTCCCCATTTGTGGAAATGATTGTATTGTTCATATCAACCAAGTAGAGCGTATTTTTCTATGTTCCTTTTCATAAACAGAAACAATTACTTAAACAAAAAAACAGTAATTTAGTAATATGGTCGCTATCAAATCTTTATTTATAGATGACGCAGCCAAAACGTAATAGGATCATAGTAAGCATAAATCAAACCACCTAAAGAATCAATGGAGAAGACAAACCCATTTTACAATATCCTCTCTGAATGTTGATTCTACTATACTGTAGAAACAAACCGACCAACATGAGTTAGAACTCAGGAACATAATAGACACTCAAGACTCGGTAATGTTGATTTATCTAACATAACCCATCCTGCTAGAGAAGAATACCATAGATAAAATGGGATAATACAAAAACAGTAAGATATGAACTATACACAAGAGAAATAGATAACTAAAGAAGTATTCTACATTAACCTAACTGATAAAACACTCAGGAAACTTAGTATAAAAGTCATAAAACCTGGATACTCCTCTTGAAAACATCTAGGTAGTTAGTTGGTACAAGTCTTAATGGGTGAAACCCCAACAGAATAGGTAATGCATCTCATCTGATCCCCTTCAATACCACGCAGGATCGAATCTCGGCCATCACCGAACACAAACAGTCCTTCTCAGGACTTCCCTGAAGACAGCAGAAGGCTAGTAGCCGAAAATTAGGATAAAAACCAGTTAGTAATTAATATACATTTATATAGATAATTAGTTACTAATTAGTAATTAGTCTTAGATTAATATAGGCTACTAACCACTTTACAACGAGATGATGCATGTATGGTGTAACCATGTAGCATACCCCTTGTGCCTGAGTATTAACTGAAGTGAAACCACTTTGAAGGTTTGGAAAACAAATTACATGGTTAATTCTGTTCTATAGTGAAGTGAATGGAGAAATAAAGAAACAAAGATTTAGATTTGTCCGGTTGAATGGATTGAAATGTTACTTTATTCATTTAGGAAAAAAAAAACTGGATGCGAGATGGAGGTTTAAGCCCACAGTTTTAGCTCAATTTCTGGATAAACGCTTCTTATAAAGACATTCAACAGTAGAGTTATGAACACTGGCGGCGATGAGACATCATAATGTAATTGCAAATGTAAATCTTCTCAATATTAGACTTGACAAAATGTTTGGTCAATAATTTACTTTCAAAACTGATTCTAAAGTGTTCAGTTCTTGTTAGGGAAATTGAAAAGCGTTGGCAATGTTGTAAACACGACATACAAAACATTTGATTAGATTTTCTTTACAATGTGGTATAAGGCTATCGGAGTGTTAAGAAAGTCCTGTGTATGTTGATTTATGATGTACTCCAAAGTCAAACATTCTATGTTTATTGTACACGAGGATGTCCATAAAAGTTAAAGTTGGCATTGACAAGTAAAGTTTATGTTACCATGTTCACCATTCATAGAATGGACAAACTTCATCAGCTGGACTTCATCTTTAAACGCCATAAATAAGTCATCTACATAACGGCTATGAGTAAATGGTTTAAAGTGAGGAGGAATTTAACCATTTTTGTTCATAAAAACACATTACCCATGATAGGAACTAAACAAGAACCCGTGCTAACTCCGAACATGTTGTTTCTTCACAGAACTTTTCGTTAAATTCAAAAAATATTCTTTTGTTTCGAATTCGATTAATCTTGTAAATGTTTGTATATGTAACCCATTTATTAATTACTTTTGGTCAAATATTAATTCCAAACGTAAATCAATAATCTCGTCTAGAGGTATGTTTGTGAGAAAAGACTATTTAGTCTACCTTCAGGTATCTCACTACCAAATATCATATTAACCATTTTCTTTAAGAATTTAAAACTATCTTATAAGGTTTACTTGTTACAAATGAAATCCATTAAAAATGATTTAAGAATTTGGCTAAATTATAGTTGCAACAACCTGTATTAGACATTATTGGTTAAATACGACAACTAGATTTGTAAACATTTGGTTAACCGTTGAGAAAACATTAATTAGATCCAACTGGTTTAATATTGTTACAGGTACCGTTATCAATGATGATTTTTTAAAAATCTAACAAGCATCTAATTCATTCGTTATTTTTGCGATTGTATAACTTTGACCTTTCAATAAATATTTTTGCGATTGTATATCTTTGACCTTTCAATAAAGTTTCTTTTATCTAGAATCACAGTATTGTTACCTTTACCTGGATAAGTGATGACAATGTTTTTACTCGTGAAGTTATTTTCCTCACCATAACGTGAATTTTAATTTTAAAAAATGACGGAGAGATCTAATTTATTCATTAATTAGCTATTTTCGCTACAACAGACTAGTTTCGCCGTATTCACGGCTCATCGGTGCTACTTGTAGGAACGAAGCAAATAAATGAAAACGCCTCGTATAGTGGTAGAAGGTAAGCAAGTTGTTTGGTTTTGATATATAGTCCCTTACTCACCCCTAATAACCTAAAATACTTTAGGTTATTGGATAGTGTAACATACCATCAAAATTAATTCTATATTACAGAAACTTTGGTCTACTGTTGTTCTCGGTGTTTGTGGGAAATGATTATTATGGCTTTAATAGCAGATATCTTATAAACCGAAACTACTCCTGAACAAAACGTTTACAAGCAATGCCAGGTATTTGATAGTTTAAAATGTTTATAAAATTAGAATAATAACTATTCATAATATTTTTCGTGTCCTTAAATACATGTATTTAATATAGCTCGTATAGTGATTTCCTTGAACTTTTCTACGAGCAGATGATTTTTACCCCTGTGAAACATGCACTTCCGAATAGCATTGTTGTAATGCGGTGAACACATTATAAGATTCGAAACCGTCCGTTTGTTTCACGGCCAATAATAACGTAGAGCACCAAGTAATGGTGTTACTTTCCTGTAGTGAAATTCAGCTGGGTAATCAGATAACGTCACTTTGATAAAAAAATACAGGTCAGAAACCTATGAACCAAGACATGATTCTTTTATTTAGTTAGTTAGGAAATAGTGGCATTTTTATTTCCTCAAAATATTATTTATCACCTTGTCTAAGAACAAAATATGTTATTGAATCTGAAAAATAAAGTATTAATACTGACATACATCTGAAGAGTCTCTCTGTTCACACATATAAGCTGCGTGTTTATATGCTACTTCGTCTTCGTTGAAGTTCTATTCCAGCCAGCTTGAGACACATACAAACAACATGGTAAAATAACCTTTTAACTATGAAATATATGATAATTAACTTTCAGACGTTTATGTTTATCTCATATGACGTTTGAACAATGAGTGAAACAACTGTATTAGAATTTATCTTTTTCTAATCTATCAGAAATTAGAAGGAAAATACCTTTCTATTTTGATGGTAACGAGATTGATAGTATGCATTGAAAAAATTCTATAAGTCCTTCTGTTGGTTTAGAAACACTGGAATGTTACAATGTTCGAAGACAATCTTGACAAATTGCAATACCAGAGAAAAGGCACTTCAATACTATTTATCTACCGTGTCTTCTTAGAACAGAATATCATTCGCCTTGTCTTTGTGAACTATGAATTAATGTATATTTATATATTATTAAAATTATGTATCTTTCTCTCAACATTTGTAGCTTACAATTCTTGATGTTTGGACGACTATCGAACTTTATCTTAGGAATTTCATCACACTACAGTATGATATTAAGATATAATTGAAAACTTTCTTCGGCAGATCGCAAAGAGAGATTAAGAGCGCTGAAACTTACCTTCTTCCGCAGTTTATCAAAAGCAGAGTTTAAATTGAACATCCTTCTACGCTCCCTGATGTTGGCCGCTCGCCGCTGGGCCAGGGTCGCTAGTCGTCGCCGCGGCTTGGACTTCGTTACCTGAGAAGAGCTACCAAAGTGATCTCCTGGTGGACCTAGTCCACCACAGCTCGTGGGAGAACGAAATTGTGGTCCGAATCTTTGGATGGTCATCCCAGGTACTCTTGCTCCTGTGAATGCACAATGACTGCCAGCGAATCCAAAAGGACCAAAGTCGCAAGAGACTGGGTTCGTAGATGATGGAGTGTGGTATGGGGAAGTGAAGGTGGGACCGTCCCAAGGGATTGGAGCGTAACTATCTGTTCCGTCCGGAGTGACAGCTCCGGGACCTGTAGAACTGAAGTAAGTGATGCCGAAGTTCGCTGAAGAGTGGCCGGGTGGAGGCAACCTGAGCCCGTTAAATCCGAAGTCAGCGTAAGTTAGATCAACACCTGCGGCTGCGGCTGCAGCGACGGCTGTGTTTGTTAATTCCAGAAACGACGTAGCTGCTGCTACTGCGGAATTGGTTGCTCCGCATTCAGGTGTGCTAAACGTGGGGTCCGTGGCCGGGTTGGCGTGAAAACGATTGACACTATTTGAAGGGTTCAACGCGCTCGACATGGCATTCAATTCGGTGCGCGCACAAGCGTGTGTGTTTTCTCTCAAGACAACGTGCGCTCCCCACTAAGGTAACGGCTGGCAGCAAATCTCACGTGCAAAGTTGCTCAATGTAAATAATTAAGATATCAAGAAGTGGCTGTTTATATATGGCTAGTTGCACCATGACAGGAATGAACGTCACAAAAGTTGCCGCACGAAGAACTCCCAGTTGATGTTCACTAATAGTTGTATTAATGTCTGAGGCGAATGCTGGGGGGAGGGGGCAATAGGAGGAAAAAGGGGAGGCTCAGATCAACACTAACAGGCCGTACCTAACACGCCTACCGTGTAATATGCCCGATTTCATGCTGCATCGCTTTTAGCCTGCAAGGTGACGCTCGTGCACGTCATTTACCGGGTGCACCGGCTGTTCTTAAGCTGCATACACCCTCCACCAATCACAAGTCTTACAGATGTGACGTCGGTCGATTTTCGGAGTTGCCAATTCTTGCTGGTTCTCATTATTATTAAACATAAAACAGCCGTTGCATCACAAAAAAAAAACTTGACATTTTAAGTACGTATTGACCATACGATTTATGTCAGTAGATAGTAACTAATTTCGAAGTTAACCACAAAATGTTTCCTATCTAAGTGTGAGACTCCATAACACCTACAATTTATCACATCTCTGTTGTAAAGAAGAGAAACAAGAAAACATTCTAACGAAGAATCTAAACAAATCAACAAAGCAGAAAGGAACACTCAGTTTATTGACACTCTAGAGAAATAATCATAACCAAACATCTAAGAAAGTACCAAAATATTAATCAACAACAGTGTCTGAAGTGATTCTGATAATAATAATTAATTTGTATATATATATATATATATCCCAAAAACATCACTCACGATTTAAAAACAAATCACAATTCGACAAAAATATTTGATGCACGTGAAATTTTGGAAGAAAGAAGAAAAAAATGAAGACACACAAGAAGGTAAACATAAAAGATAAATATTCAAACTAAGCAAATAAAAGTGATTAAGGCAGATCGTGAAACTAATCGAAGGAAACTGGAAAGGACGAGAGAACTAATAGGGTGCGGCCATAAAAGATAAATATTCAAACTAAGCAAATAAAAGTGATTAAGGCACATCGTGAAACTAATCGAAGGAAACTGGAAAGGACGAGGGAACTAAGAGGGTGCGGCAGAACCACCGAGTTTGATGTGATTCCTAACACACACACACACACAGGGGGTTTGTACATAAAATTAGTTAAATATCCCAAGTTTATGAAAATGTTCAATGATCAGTTACGATGGATGCTAGGACTAATTGAGTAAGATAATCGAAGTAAAGAAGTTATCAAAGCATAAAACCAGTTAAGGATTTGATATTTATATATATATATATTAGTAAGAAAACAGTGCATATGTATATCTTAACATCTTAAGTTAAGAAACGTTAATGAATAATTCTGTGGAAATCTGTAATAACGAAATCTAAGCATTAAGATGATGTTTTACAGAGGAATTATTAAAAACCAACAACAAAGGTCCTCTAATTACCAAAAGGTTAATTTCTCGTCCTTGTTTAATGTCAGCCTTACATCCCGATTTAGTTAGCGGAAATGCTAAATTTCCTGATCACGTCATTCATAATTTCGCTACGCTAAATACCAATGCCAACTTTTCTATTAAATATTCCTTAATTCAAAATTTTTGTAATACGTCTATCCGACAAATCACTAATTAAAGAAACGTAATTAAATATTAATAATTGAGGGAAAGATATCAAAAATTACTACAAATGCTGTAAGAAAAAAACACCTTAACGTTTCGGCCGTACAATTTCCATCGTCTCATTTTTTAAGAGGTAACTGTATTCTTTTTATTAGTTTTATGACGAGGGCTTATATTAGGCTTAACTTCGATTGTGTTCCATTCATTGTGTTTTTCATTTACGTGAAAAATTAAAGATTTTTTTTGGCACCGTATCAAATTCCTGCCCCAACCCATCAACTACCCTGTCCGCGGGTATTTCAAATGTTATTATTTTCCATGTTCATGTTCCTAAAATACAGCTCCCTTGTTGAAAAAGATAAAATATTTTTCAGCCTTATTGTATCAACTGGTACACTTAGATGTTACTGGAATTGTATTTGTGTTTTGTTCTTTTTTACTCTGGAATGAAAATGGTGTAATAAAGAGCAATTGATCTTATATAATTCACAGATTTCATTATGACGAGAAACCCAGTTGAAGTAAGAATTTATAGCAGAGACGGCTGGTATGGTATTAAAAACTTTAATTAAAATAAAGTATAGGAACAACGTTTCAACCTTCCTAGGTCATCTTCAGGTTAACAAAGACTGTTTGAAACTGACCGGTCA
>NW_013665809.1:220057-230353 GCF_000517525.1 Limulus polyphemus | reverse complement strand
ATATACATATATGTATATATATATAAGTGAGGACAAAAGTTGTTCTTCAAAGTTACTTATTCACAAATGAACGTTATCCTGTAAAATCTTCTATTAATCTTTAGAAAACATTATTAAAAATATCTAGGCAAGTTAAGTATTTCATGTAAACATTTAACCCTTATTATTGAACACTAATATGGTTATCGAATCCTTATCTTAGAACTGCTGGCTGTACGATTCTCTGCGATAAATTAAACACATAAAATTATCATGTTTTAGTAAATGTTATAACTGCTGGCTGTATGTTTCCATTTAGTAAATTAAATACATTGAATCTTCACTCTCCAAAAAACTTTGGAGTTGATGGTTATAGGTTGGTATTTAGTTATTCAACTGAATATGTTCAAAGTGTAGCATTAGTGGATAAAGCAGAGCCTTAGGTTCAAGTTATAATTAATCTTAATTTTCACTTCTTGAGAAAATTCCTAATTAAATAAATTGAATTATTCGTGTTTTAGAAATGCTAAGATGCGTATAATTGAACCTTACTGTTTGTTTCTTCTGTGATTAACTTAAGATTCTAAGACGAATGCAGAGATAAAAATGAGCAGAAACTCAGTAACTTAGAACTTTTAGGAATAGTTAACAGAACCAAGAATGTTTGTAACTTTGTAATGTATTAAACTACCAGTGTAAGATAGGTAAGTCACAATACAAGTTTTACAAATATTTTAAAAACTTAATATATATACATTCAAAGAAAAATAAAATGGCAAAATATTCTATCAGAGCAGGTATTATGTGATAATAATAATGAAAAATTAAGAAGAAGAAAATAACAGAATAATAAAAAATAACCCAATTCCTATGATTACACAAAATGATGATATTAAATATAAAAATATCATAAGTTAGATATAATAATCAATCGAGTATTTGCATCAACCTATAACTTTGATAATCAATACTTATATATAACATAACATCAAAGGACAGCAAAGGATCTTTTGGTCCATCTAGGCCACTCTACCTACTGAATTATACCCTAAAGAAATCAAAACCAGCCG
Source organism: Limulus polyphemus (assembly GCF_000517525.1). NCBI lineage: Eukaryota > Metazoa > Arthropoda > Merostomata > Xiphosura > Limulidae > Limulus > Limulus polyphemus. The sequence goes on along the minus strand of NW_013665809.1, from coordinate 229,304 downwards.
TTATTTCTCAAGCTTTTCTGTAAACCCCCTTAAATTAGCTGCATTTACCACATCTGAAGGCAATCCGTCTACTCTGTTAGAAAAACAAAGTTGTAGTAGCTGAAGATGACTTTTACCCTATCAAAATTTATAATTGTGTCCCCTAGTCTTACAGTTTTCAACATTAAATATGAAAAAAGATGGGAAATGAACACTATCAATTTCCTTAACAATCTTAAACATCTCAATCAGATCGTCTCAAACCCATCTTTTTTTCCCTTCTTTTTTTAAAGAGAAAACAAGTTCAGAGATCTTAACTCATCTTCGTATGACAACCCTTCCGTCTCTGTTATCATGCTAGCAGCCCTCCTCTGAACCCTTTCCTATATATTACCCATCACAATCTAAATGCTCTCGAAGGTTTTGATTGTTGTTAGAACAGTGGCTGTTTATTTCCTTGCCAGACCACGAGATTACATATCACTTGTCTAACATATTAGCATTTGTTTTAAATAGTCATAGATAAATTTAGTATCCATACGCCACCGCTAGGGGAACCTTGTTTTAGTTTCTTAATAAACTCGTTTAATATCTAATATCAAATACGAAACAGGTTAAGGCAAGGAAAAATATAGCCGAACTAAATGATAAAAGGAAAATTACATGAACTATGAACAAAACAATGACTAGAAATAAAAATGAATCGTCTGCTTTACATTCCTTCCTTTTTTTAGAAAAACAAGTGATAGAAAAATGAAAAAATAAAATAAAGTGAACCGTGATATAGAAGTATCACAGATCATTTATAGAACTAAAACTATTTTGGTAAGTTGGTAACTTCTATTTGCTACCGCCTTTCATTGTCTGCGTGTTTACAACGCCAGAAACCGGATTTTGATACCCGTGGTGGAGCAGAGCACATATGGACCATTGTGTAGCTTTTTTCTTAAGCTACAAACAAACTGTTTGCTACCATATTTCAGAATAATGGAGTAGCGTTGAATATCCTAAAAACATGGACTTATATAAACTAATATTGTTAAGTCCCGACAGTTTGTTACAGGAAGGAATTTAGAATTAATTATATTAAGAGCTAGAAGTACGTTAAAATATTTTGTATATAATAAAACAATGACTGTTATCAGTTAGGAAGAATGCATTACAGAGTAGAGCAGTTATTAATGAAGAATACCTACGCTTTAAAAAATAGTGTGAAGTGAAAAAATTGACCTCGCCACTAGGTAGTGATACTTGTGATAATATCATGAACTGGAAAAGTTACAAATTGGGATTGGTTAAGAATATTTATACAAATCTTTATAAACTTTTATATTTAAAAAAACATTATTTACAACCAAAAGTCTCATATTGACGTTTAAAAAGTATCTTTATAACTAAAGGCTGATTGGACGAAGTTACACGTCCGTAAATTTACGAAACTAAAAACAAAACGAAAATATTACTGCTGTGACGAATATAATATTTATTTTTTAGAAGTGCCACAACTAAAAACATATTCACGAGTATGCTTGTAGTAGAATTCCAAAAGTAAAATATTCACGAGTATGTTTGTAGTGGAATTCCAAACGTAAAATATTCACGAGTATGTTTGTAGTAGAATTCCAAAAGTAAAATATTTACGAGTATGTTTGTAGTGGAATTCCAAAAGTAAAATATTCACGAGTATGTTTGTAGTAGAATTCCAAAAGTTGGTTTGTTGAAATATTTATATACAAACTTGGGTGTAACGATGCATCTTTGGTTCTTAGCGGGCTCTGAGAATTTAACACTTTAATAAAATGATATAACAGTTATTGATTAAAATTGCAATTGTTACCTCGTAATGTAAGTAATCACTTGTAGTTAAATATTTTTATTGTCCAGCAAATGCGTTGTTCGTCGTTGTAAAGTTTTAATTTTCAATTTGACTCAATTACTATTGTGAAAAATATTAATTCTATATAATTCTAGCTAGTGTAATTTTTAAAATTTTGTTTAGATACTTGTTTAAAGTTATGAGAGAACCAATCTTGAAAAATATTAAGTATTTGGTTATGAATTATTTGGTTTATTGAAATTTATTAGCGTTTCTATCTTATATAGTGCTATGTTCACTTTATTTTAATTGTCGTTGATAAATTTTACAGAAAAAATATTTTAAACAAGATTTTTAAAACTTGGCTGCTTTTTTTTAAATTTTCGTTTAGTTTTGATGTATATTATTTCTCTATTTACGTAAGAAGCATTTTCTGATTGGTGATAGTATTTATTATTTCATAGTACTGGGAGAACATAACTGCCATAGAAGATGTCACGTGATTGCCGAACTGGCACAGTTAGAAAAACTATAGAGGGAAAATTGTATCGATAATTTTATTTTGAAAAGTTTGGAGTTAACAAAACTTTATTTAGAATTAGAATTGGTGATCATTAAATCATGTTCCATGACGTAAAAAACAAAACAAAACTTATTTATGTTCTTGAGAATATAGGAGTTTTGCCATTTCAGCATGAATGACGTCATATGTACAACACAGTGGTTAAATGACCGGGTAAGGGTTAAGGTTTTAGCCATCCTTAATTTAGAACTGGTGACCAGGCAGGACAAACAGTCAACAGTTCCCGCTATCAACTGAAGAGCAACGTATGCTCTTAACCAAGGAACGGGATTGGCTGATACAACTGTAAACCCTCCTCAACTGAAAATGTGGAGCAAGTTTAAAGGAAAGTGCGTCTCAAACCTTGGGCTTTTCAATCCTCAAGCTGGAAGTCTAACCACTAAACCTCGCCTAGCCCAAGGGTGTATGAATTACAGCAATTCCTTCTACTTTCATTCTGTAGAGAAAATTAACTGAAGACTAATTTTTTCCCCATTCTTTTAATAAATAACGTAGGTAGATACCTACAGTCACACTAAAAACTAAGAAAGTATCACTTTAAGTTCACTAAATCTATATATAAGTTATTTGCGCGTAATCATACCGAAATTGATCTAGTAGACCAGTGGAAGGCAGCTGATAAGCAGTGTCCACCTCCAACTCTTGAGCGACATTCATCTGACTAAAAAGTGGGATTTAGCGGCCACTTCTAGGCAATTACGGCCCCAGAGTGAGGTGCGCATATTTGAGGCAATGAGACGCAAATTAAGAACCTTTGGGTTCACAGACCAGGCACGCTAAGTACTTGGATGAACAGCAGTGGAAATGAATTTAAAGTCTTTCTGCTATTAAAGCATTGGATGCAAAGTTATTAACAGCAATATCGAGATATTTTAACAATTCAGGCTGCTCCATGCTGTGTTGGTAAACATTAACGTGTTAATGTCAGCATTAATTATAAAGCTTATCTGTTTCACACTATGATCCATGCTGTGTTAGTAAACATTTATATTTTTGTGTCATAATTAATTATTAAACGTTTCACTCTATGATCCATACTGTGTTAGTGAATATTAGTGTGTTTGTGTCAGAATTAATTATAAAGCGTATCTGTTTCACACTATGATCCAAGCTGTGTTAGAAAAGGTTTATGATTTTGTATCAATATTAATTATAAAGCGTATCACTTTTTCACACTATGATCCATGCTGTGTTAGTAAACATTTATGTGTTTGTGTCAGTATTAATTATAAAGCGTATCTGTTTCACACTATGATCCAAGCTGTGTTAGAAAAGGTTTATGATTTTGTGTCAATATTAATTATAAAGCGTATCACTTTTTCACACTATGATCCATGCCGTGTTTAGTAAACCTTAATGTGTTTGTGTCAGTATTAATTATAAAGCGTGTCACTGGTTCACACTATGATCCATGCTGTGTTAGTAAACATTAATGTGTTTGTGTCAGTATTAATTATAAAGCGTGTCACTGTGTCACATTAAACGAACTCTTACAAGTTGTAACTTTTTCTACTTTACAGTTTTTGTAGAATTTAGTCAACACATTCTTAATAAAATAGAAGGAATACCTGTGGTTAGCAACTTTAGCCCACATGTTGTTAATTTGTATTATTTTAAATACAATTTTCGTTTATAGCAAATCTTAGTAAGGAAAGCTATACTAAGGCGTTGCACATTAACCACTCTTGTAGATATATTAATGATATAGCTTTAACAAATTTTCAAGATTTTCTTGAAACTATTAAACTTACTTATCCACCAGAACAAAGAATGCAATACATTTGGAGTTAGCTTTAAGGATCACTAATCAAATGTTCATTTTCAAGATTTTTTTAGCAAAGCAGAGAATTTAGATTTTAAAGTTATAATTTTTTTTCTTCCTTATATAAGAATTCGAAGTTAATTAAGCTCTAATTTTTACTCCTCGCATTTCATTAGATAAATTAGAATATGTTGAACAGTACAAAATGTTATGGACAGAACAAATAAACCCAGTTTCACTTTCCTTAAACAGAGTTTTTGTTACTGTATTTTGAAGTTTGTTTAATTATGTAGCAAGTTCAAATCTGTCATGATTACATCTTCACTTTTAGTCCTTGATTGAACTTTTATTTTTACTGTTTATCAATACCTTCCGATCAGAGCAAGATATCTACATAAATAAGATCTAAAGGTTAGCCCAGCTTAATATACTAGTTTAATTAGGAGTATTTAATGTCATAAAGTAAATACATATAGTTATTAGAACGCAGTTATTCATCCTCGCCTAGCTCTTCGCAACATTTTCGGTGTTAATTCTAAAAATATCTAACGACGTTCGTCCAGCCTAGCAGATTTAAATTAGTTTTATATTCATACACTAGGCTAGCAATACAAAATAAGCCTCATATTAAAAGCATTTATATAATAATAATAAAAATAATAAATATATATCATATTTTAACCACTACTGTTAATGAAACTAATCTCCTGAAGAATAACAGAGTATAAGTTACTTATAAAACACGTAAAAACCAGATGACTAGTTAATGCGCTATCACCGATTCCGTGTCTCTTGAATTTAATAATTTAACACATCCCTCAGGAGCTAAGGGGTATCTTTACACTACAATTTGTTGAATATTAAAAGTAAGTTCAATTCGGAAACTCCAAAAGCAGGTGGTTTTGGAAGTATCTTTTCGAGACAAATTTTCGTTTGTTAAATGATAAATTTGTAAGTGAAATACAGCATCCTCAAGTCTCCATACTAGCTAGTACTAAGGTCTAACCGCTGGAAGAAAATTCAGTAGATATCAGTACATATCATACCATTAATTACGTAATTGCCAACCTTTTATGTTTCTGATATCACCTTTCAATTGAGATACGAACGATTTCACCTGCGATTCGGTAGGGAAGGTCGAAGCATCACGATAGTCAGCAGTAGGATGAACAGACAGGAACACTTTGAAAGCAGCTACAGGCATAATATTGTACTCGGATTGCTGCACAATATCTACCAAGGTGGTTCTAAACGGTTCCTGAATACCTCTGCGTGTTATTTGGAGACCTCCATGCTTCTTGTGCTTGGCCGTTAAGCTCGTGATGCGCTGACGGATTTCAGTCACCTTACTACTTCAAACCACTTTTTGCAGCCCCAACGCTAAAAGAGTGCGGGCATTTAAAGAGTGCGAGAAATGCCTTCTTTTTAGCCACTAAAAATATTCAACAAATTTCAGTTCAAATTAAGAAAAACCGGATTGGGTAGTTAATTTTTTGTTTTTAAACAAAAATGTCCCCCACTGGCTCGTGAGGGATCTGTTAATAAGGAAATACTGACTTGAACAATTTCGGTATACCTTGCGACTGTTAGCATCACATTTCTTTGGCTATGGTGAACCTTACATGTAGTACAGCATGAGGTGATTAGGTTAGTTAAATTATCAGATGGTAAAATTATTAGTTGTCGTACTTATACTTCAATATTTATAAGGTGAATTTTTAGTGTAAATCATTTTTATGTACAAAAATGTGTTTTGACTGATTCTAATGGTTTTGTTCGATTTATGTATTATACTTGGTTTCATTAGTATTTCGCTTATACTGCTTGAAGTAATTTTGAATATTTTATAAAGATTATTTTACACTTAAATCTCCCAAACTGTCCGAACTTCTGTAAGATATTGATAGGTTTGGGATTATGGTCAAGAATATTCTTAACGGCGAGGGTAGTCAATAGACTAGAGTTCCACTGTATATTAATTTATGAGGTTAAATATATATTGTCAGTTTGACTGTATTCATTATAATTAATTAATCGCATTCAGAGGGTCTTAATTATGAACTCTATTATTGTATTTAACTATTTGATGAAAGGAAAAACAAGAAATCCGCTCTGTTAGAATAAGGTTAAAGTTAAAAATTTATCTTTAATCAAAATTTAACGCTTTCTGGGTAGTAGGAAGGTTTTTATTAAACAAAATATTGAGTCTAAGTAAATAGTTGTATATTCTTTGTTTTGTGCGTTTCGAACATTTAATGACATGCTTATTTCTCCAATTTAGTTTGTTTGAATTGTTGATGGAAAAGCTTCTAAGGCTATCTAGCGCTGTCGCTGTACCTGAGCTTCTAACTAAAAGGAAAGCAACCAGTAGCACCCACCGCCAACTCTTGGGTAACTTTTTTTTTTTTTATAAACGAACAGTGGGGTTAACTGTCACATTATAATACCCCATGGATGAGAGGCCGGGCATGTTCGGCTTCGGGTTTCGATTCCACGACCCACACATTGCGAGTCATGCCAGAACTATTAAAAATAAATGAATAAAAATAATCATGTATTCTAAAATCTCTTTCACGAGCATTTAGCGCCATCTGTTAATGTAGTTACTAACCAACTGATAATTTCATTTTGATAGGACAGTCACGTATCTAAAAATGTTTAATGATGAGTAATTATATATTGGACAACAAAAAGTTTCTGCATTATCGATCATAGGGTCAAATTTATTATATATGAATAAAAGATCAATTTTAATCTCGTCTGTGAGCATTGTTGAATAATATTGAAAAGTATATATCCACTTACACGACATAATTACGTCAAGTAGGAAGTCAAACTCCATACCTATCTACTTCCCCCATAATTCTTAGTTTTTGGATTCTCTATAACGCGTTTTGTGGTATAAGTAGCATTTAGTTCATATTCCTGGGGTTTAGTTGAAAATATCTTAGTTTTTCTATTTATCATACAACATTTAAAGTTTAAAAAGCTATACATTAAAAAATGGAAAATATGTGGCCAATTAACTTTTTTGCTGGAATAATTCAGTGTCTAGAGAAGTGGAAATTTAAGTATTATTTTACTTTTCGCTGAAATAATTCAGTGTCTGGAGAAGTGGAAATTTAAGTATTATTTTACTTTTCGCTGAAATAATTCAGTGTCTGGAGAAGTGGAAATTTAAGTATTATTTTACTTTTCGCTGAAATAATTCAGTGTCTGGAGAAGTGGAAATTTAAGTATTATTTTACTTTTCGCTAAAAGAATTCAGTGTCTAGAGAAGTGGAAATTTAAGTATTATTTTACTTTTCGCTGAAAGAATTCAGTGTCTAGAGAAGTGGAAATTTAAGTATTATTTTACTTTTCGCTGAAATAATTCAGTGTCTGGAGAAGTGGAAATTTAAGTATTATTTTACTTTTCGCTGAAAGAATTCAGTGTCTAGAGAAGTAGAAAATTAAGTATTATTTTACTTTTCGCTGAAATAATTCAGTGTCTGGAGAAGTGGAAATTCAAATAGTTTTTTCGGAATTATTTGCGCATAACCATACCCAATTTTGAATTGACAGACTATTAAACAATGTTCAACATCTGCTCTTGGGCTTCTTTAGCCTGATCAAATAGTATGATCTGTTCGTCACTCTTATAACCCACGCACAGCACCAAAGTGCAAAAATTGTTTTTTGTGCGCAACACGTAGCAGACCATAGATGCTAGGATTCATAGTTCAGATCTCTCACTTAAACGGAATAGTAGCGTATCTAACTGGACTGATAAGGAACTTCTAACAGTAAGAAAGAAAACTTATCAAGCGGTTCATGAACATAAAAATGACGACGAAAGGTTTTTGTGTGTTTAATATATTCATGAAACTGGATTATGATCTACAGTTCCTAATGGAATTCAGGTCTTTTCTAACAGGTAAAACAAATATAATTTTTTTTACCATTACAATAATTCAGGTATTCTCTAACAGGTAAAACAAATATCAAATGTTTTTACCATTACAATAATTAAAGTATTCTCTAACAGGTAAAACAAATATCAATTTTTTTACCATTACAATAATTCAGGTATTCTCTAACAGGTAAAACAAATATCAAATGTTTTTACCATTACAATGATTAAAGTATTCTCTAACAGGTAAAACAAATATCAAATTTTTTACCATCACAATAATTCAGGTATTCTCTAACAGGTAAAACAAATATCAATTTTTTTTACCATTACAATAATTAAAGTATTCTCTAACAGGCAAAATAAATATCAAAATTTTCACTATTACAATAATTGTGCATTGCGAAAGAACAAGTCTTTAAGTTTTATCTTTAAATAGATAAAACTAATATCCAGTGCGATTATGGTTTTCTTATATGTATAAACGTTCACATATAAAAGTAGGCTTGAACTTGTAACATACTTGTAAGAATCAGGCTAGATACAAATTTCTATTTATTTGTTGCTTTTAAGTATAAAGCTGCACAATGGGCTATCTGTTCTCTGCCCACCACGAATATTGAAACCTGAATTTTAGCTTTATAAACCCTCAGACTTGTCGTCGAGCCACCGTAATGCTATTTGTATCTATTCTGGCTGAAATTATTTAATGTGCTACAGCTGCCATCTAGTGACGATGAGTGATATATTGCTGGAATAATTCTAATTGTCAAATTATTTTTTTGCTTTATTGTAAAAGTGAAATCGGCGAAACTTCAAACAACTAGGTTTTACGATTCAAAATTATCTTGAATTAGAGTGTCCGCTTAGAACATGACACGTCATATATGCTACGAAGGGCGTATCTTATTGTTCTAATTTAGATTCTACGACCATTTTAATTACTCAGCTCGTCTTTTTCATTACAAAAAACAAAATAAAATGTTCTATTTCTAAAAAGATTAAGAACAAGGGAAATTCATTATTATGATTATTGTTAACTTAATATGTTAAATACAAATTTAAAAAGTAGGTCCCAAATTGGTGGAATAAAAACTGTAGTGGCCCGGCATGGCCAGGTGGTTAGGCTCGACTCGCAATCTGCGGGTCGCGGGTTCGAATCCCTGTCCCACCAAACATGTTCGCTCTTTCAGCCGTGGGGGCGTTATAATGTGA
>NW_013665809.1:192716-219982 GCF_000517525.1 Limulus polyphemus | reverse complement strand
GTTATAATGTGACGGTCAATCCCACTATTCGTTGGTAAAAGAATAGCCCAAGAGTAGGCGGTGGGTAGTGATGACTAGCTGCCTTTCCTCTAGTCTTACATTGCTAAATTAGGGACGTCTAGCGCTACACGTCACCAGATTTGTTATTGCTAAAATTCGAGCTTATGTAATCTTAAGAAAAATGTTTAAAGGTTGCATACAAAATCAATAATTAAATAATTCTTGTTTGATAAGCAGTATATTTTGTCTTTCTTGATACTAACTAACTCTGGTTTCAAAAGATAAATACAAACATGATTTTATTTTCTATTCAGAAACATTTGCTCGCCAAACATCGTGCCAGTTTCTAAATGCAGGTGCCATGGAACCATATAGCCTACTAACATAGATATGTGTGTGATACTCGATGTGAAAGTCAAGGTAAAAGACACTAAAATAAGTGTGCTTATTATAACTTCTAAATTTGGTTGGTTGTGGAAAGGATGTTTACACTCCATAGGATGGACATTATAATCAGTTGCAAGCGAATAGTTGTAATAATATTTTATGAAATTGTAGAACCCTCATAGGCCTGAAACATGTCAGAATAGGCTCTAAACCACAGTGTGAAAATAAAGCAACTTGACACCCTCTCATATTTCCGATAAACGCTATTTGAAAGCGTTTCAAAAGAAACTACAATAAATACTAAAACAAAACAAAAAACATTACAAACAACTCGTTTGCTTTATTATGAACCGAAAATTAAACAATCCTCACCGAATTCCTGTTGTAAAATAGGCACAAGGTTGGTAATCAAAAAATTAACAAGTCTAACAATCGAAAACCTGTTTAGAGATAACTGTCAGAAAACAGCCCAAACTGTCAGAAATTAAAACACTGAATTTAACCGTGTTAAACGTGGTGATAGGGATAAAACAAGCCGATTTAAAACCGTCCTGAACAAAAATAGATGTAAAAACAAATTATTAAATGCAACAAAAAGTTCCTATACTTTTGATTGTTGAGCGATTATGCTAGAATAGACACGAAAGCTAATTAAGAATCTGTCAAAAAGAATTCTCGGCGCTATCAAAATGTTTTGTACGCTCACTTATACCAATAGAAATTTGAATCTGCATTTCTATTGCGGATAACTTTCGTATTCTTAAAAATTTGATTCAAGACAAATGACTATAAGGTTTCCAAACAATTCTGTAAGGTCTTCTGAACTTCAGAGCATTTAGCTTGATAAAACGAGCTTTAGAAATTGTTTCTCTTCTCATAACTTTAAAAGGATGTGAAGGTCTTGGAAGAGAGAGTGGAACATTTTTTGATTCTAGCGTTATTGCAAGTGAACGCAAACATAAACAAAGAACAGCTCAAAGATATATTTTCTTCTTCTTGTTTCACAATAAATACAAAATAGGAATTTAGGTAACAAGGAACAGAGTGATTGCTCTGCCAAATGCAACTGGCAAAAAAAAAAAGACTAGAGAAAGGAAGTCTAAAACTGTTTTTTACGAATTAGTCTGTAAACACTTACAGTTTCTCAGCTGCTAAAGAATCTCTTCTAACCCAAGTATTATTAATTTAATCAGTGGTAAGAATGCGCGGTTGAGAAGCGAACTAATTAATGTGATAAAAGCACTGTAAAAAAAAAAGATAATTCAATTGAACGCAAACCCAAAAAGTCTAAGAAAATTAGTTAAATTGTGGCATATAGTTATACTGTTTCGGAATAAACTTAGACAAGATAAACCCATATAAGATAAAATTGTAAGGAAAATAAAGTTTTGATATATAAGTCTAATAAGATTGCTTATGTGACAAAACAAATTCACAAATAGTAAGAGAAAAAAAGAGATTTACATAGAAATATGTAAATAAACTGTTTGTTGCTAGGTGTCGAAACCTGTTTTTTAGCGCTATAAACTTACAGACTTACTGCTGAGCCACCGGAGGGGGCTATCATAAATAAATATAAAATTAGTTCTCAAATACTGAATGACGTGCAGATGTTACCTTTGTATTTCTGCATTTCAGTTTTTAAAATTGAATACTAACTGAATACTTCTTTCATCAGAAGACAGCAAACAATTCTTTATGTTCAAATTGTTATATTAGACATAAATCAGCAAAACTATTTCTTCCCATTCTTCTTCCCATAGAAATGGTCGGATGTTTGGTTTTAGCAACTCAAAATGAGAATTTAATAAACACAGAACAGTTTGGTGGTGTGCTCAAGCCTTTGTTAACGACGATATATTACATTTAGTGTCAGACTACATTTGAACGTAATAATGCTACCTATGGCGATAAATGTTCTTTGTAGGGTATTGAAATATGTTCCAGAAACAAAATGATGTCTTTCTTATTACAAATTATTAAACCTCGAATAACACCTTCTTAGAGGGTTTCAAAAATATGTATTTTTTTCTTTTGGTGAAGGAGAAAAAAGAGAAACAGTATTCTTATTGTTATATCTAAAAATGACTATAAAGTGCCCCACATTGGCACAGCGGTATGTCTGCGGACTTACAGCGCTAGAATCCGGGTTTCGATACCTGTGGTGGGCAAAGCACAGATAGCCCATTGCTTAATTACAAACAAACAAAGACTATAAAGAACAGGCGATAATAAAATGTTGTTCTTAATGAATTTGAAACATAAAAATTGTTATTATAAGGATAGCAGTTGTAATCGAATAAAATCATTCAATCAGAAGTGGTGATTTTTGTATGGAAAACTGATATTATTATTTTAGTAAGTCGAGGAGTATTTTCCACAACTCTACGTAAAATTTTATGATATATCAGTTTTTCCACATAATGTCTAGGCTAATAAAAAACTAATATAGGTTTTACTGTAGCAAATGTTAACGCAAGGAAGAGTTGTTTAGAGAGCACTGATGCAACGTTAAACTTAAGAAGATATATTTAGAAAATGCCCCCAGTAGCACAGCGGTATGTCTGCGGACTTACAACGCCAGAAACCGGGTTTTGATACCCGTGGTGGGCAGAGCACAGATAGCCCTTTGTGTAGCTTTGTGCTTAACTACAAACAAGCATACAAAAATATTTCTTAAAACTTAAAGTAGCTGAGAAAAAGAATTTTTGTAAGATAAACTGATAACGAAGAATCTAGAGAATCTTGAACTATTTAAAAAACCGATTTAATTTAAGTAAATATGTCAACGAAGCTGCTTCTATTAGAAACTGAAACAACTATTTTTTCTTCAAAGATTCTTGGAGAAAAAATTCGACTTGGATAGGTAGGAAGTGATTTTAACTAACCAGTTAAAACTGGCAATTTGTTGGTTAATTTAAATTTTATTTTTGGGATTCTACATTTTATCAGGACGATTCTGAAATAATGTATACTTATAGCCAAAGATCTGTAGTCGTGCATTTTTATTATTTTATGCAATATTTGAAATAATTATGGAAACAGTGAATAATATGGCATAAAATGCAAATGTTATGGGATTATTCCTGCTGTATTTTATTGAAATGAATTGCACCAGACTGCAGTCACGTGTTGATAATTTACAATGTAATTAACTGTCATCCAACCAATCAGACAGTGCCACATCAGCACAATGCTTGTGAAAATACGGGTAGTCATATTATTTCCAGTAGTAATGAAGTTAATAGACTTATGTCTCCCAGAAGAAAAATGCTACATGACAAACTTGTATAAATCAAAGTTTTGGCTGATGAAGGAGAAAATTAATTTTTCAATAGGAGTTATATGTTATTTCTGAAGAGGGTGAGTGAAACTAGTACTTGTGATAATACGAGCAGTAAAAGTAGGAAATCCAAACTTTTCAAAAGCTATATAAAGTTACTTAGGATATGCCGTTTACATGATACACGACAATCCAGCAGAGATGTGAATGTTTCCTCCAGAAGATTAAGATACACATTACCATGAAGAGGCTACAGTAGATGTATAGGTGCCCAAAAACACTGCTTAGAAAATATAAACAAAATGGCTGAAATGGACAGCGAGGAGAACTGTATTGCAGTCAACAAACGACATCTGCACTTAGACATATTGGGGAATCAATACAAACGTGAGCTGCATTTCAGGAAATGATGTTGGAAATATACACAACATTGATGGTACCCTGACTACTGACAGGCACAAGCAAATTTTTATCCACCATATCAATCCCCCAGGAACAATACAAAGCCTGTTAAGCAGGAATTCATCTTCCAGTAAGACAGTGATCCCAAATATGCAGCAACTGTGGTGAAAGGATACATGGAAGGAAAGAGGCCAATGAAATAATTTCAACCATGGACCTGTATAAAGTTCTGATATGAATATTATCAATATCATATGGGCTTAGATGAAAATTGAGAGAACAAATATCAGCCAAACAACTTGGTTGGATTGTGGGAATAACGCAGTACATTTGGAACAATATTTCATAATCATACATTTTTTAAACTTACGCTAACATAAAAACAAATAATATTGTTCTGTTTAAAGCAAATGTGAAATACTAGTCATTGTACAACTTGTCGCTTTTCTTTGATAATATATTGCAGTTATGACAGAATGACTATTTAGTTGCAATTGCTTATAGCTTGTTGCTACTTTATGTGTATCTTATACATGTTTCGATAATTTTTCCCAATACTATATATTTATTGCTTGCCTTTTTCCGCTGTTTTTAATTCCTTTTCTTTAATTATTATCACTATTATATATTACTAGCAAATTTCTTATCTTAGTTCAGTGAAAACTAAATTATTCTTAATTATTAGTCTGTTGACAATACTTTATAAAGCAAGAAAAAACCCCACAAAAAACAGAGTGTGAACGTAAAGAAACAACCTTCGGGTTATACAATTTAAGTTAAGAGTGATACTATTATGTTGATGAAACTATATATTGCGTTTTGCCCTCCTTATGAAACGTGTTTGATTGGATAATTGTATTGTTAGATTAAGAGCGGTATTCATATGAATGATTAATCTATATACTGAGCTATGCCATATTCATGAATGGTGCTTCATTGGTTAATGGTATTCTTAGATTAAGAATGGTATTGATATGATTGAATAATCTATATACTGACTATCTATGCATCCTTTATGAAAGGTGTTTTGTGTTATTACACAGCCAGAGTGAGATATACTACCTACAAAACCACTCTGTTGCATTATAAATACTCAATGAAAACTTAATAGTTTCTACTAAATGAACAGTGCTCGGTTTACATTACTCTGCATTAATCACTTTGAGAAAAAAAATCTAGTTTTAACAAGTTCATAGTGATATGATTTTCAAGTCACAGGTTTAACGTTTTCACTATGCTTTTCTTTTCCTAAGCTTATTTTTTATGTATATATATATATATGAGTTTTGCAAATGTAACAGCGAAGATAATAACTTATTAATTTAGGCTTAAGATAACTTATAAGATAAATAACCTGCGTGCCACTCTTTGAGTAGAGAACGTCTTCTTTGTTATAGTAGTCATGGTTTAATTAAAATTGTGATGAAAAGTACAAGAATATGAACAGTTCATTTAACTCATTAATTTAACGAGTGGCGTTTATCACACTATCTAATGAGTTTACGTTGTTGTTTGTTCTATAATTTTTTTTTTCGGGGAAGGTACAGTGGAGGAAATTAATTTGTGATACCGGTGATATAACAACAAGCTGGTTCTTTAAGTGTTTCAGGAGAAGGTTATGTGAAGTCTCAATATCAACATATGAAGATACAGATTTTCCCACTAAAGTCTGGTGGTTGTCTTTATGTTACATAGACCTGCGATGGTTTTATTCTCTTGAAATTTTTAAAAGTTCTACAGTAATTCCTGTACACTGAATCCGAAAATGATGTCCATTTTTCTCCATCATGTACAGATTTTTCACAAAACGTCAAAACGCAATACATAAAACAAAGACCACAACACGTAGTTTTGAGACTAAAAGACATAGATTTCACACAAAAAATCAGGATGAATGAGGATGCAAATTCGTTTGACATCAATGTTCTTTCCTTCTCTTCAGTTTGTATTTTTTTAACAAACATGATAATAAAAATGTTCATTGTGGTAAACGAAATAATAATTTGATCTAAGTACGTTTTTGTAAACTCCCGATTTGTAAAAAAAAATCCTTACATGATAGAATTTTTTTTTTATATTATTTTCGAAATCTGCGTAGATGAATTATGGAAAATCCGTTATTAAAACCCAAATGACTTTTATGAAGTTTGAATTCGCAGGCCTGTGTACTAAACCGCTTAAACAACGATATACAATTTTCCGGATTTCCCATTTCCTTTTGAAATAATAATGGTAAATCAACTTTCTTAATATTTTCACAGCTTTTTCAGTTGTTTCGAATTTCTGAGAATGTCAAAAACTAGTGTAACTGTTATTTGTCTGCATTATTTTAACTAAAGTCGAATTAGAGGAGACTGTTAATATACGTGATATTTGTTAAATGACTATATTATTTTTATGTCTTTTTTACTTGTTTCGAATCAATATGTAAGGTAATTGTTACCTGTCTGTGTTATTTTTATATATTTCTATTTATTTCGAATCAGTCTGATTGAAATATAAGTAATGTAATCACTACTTGTATGTACTATTGTTCTACCTTTTTTACTTCATTAAATCAGTCTGATTGTCAGTATATAATGAAATTATTACTTGTATGTACTATTGTTCTACCTTTTTTACTTCATTAAATCAGTCTGATTGTCAGTATATAATGGAATTATTACTTGTATGCACTATTGTTCTACCTTTTTATTTCATTAAATCAGTCTGATTGTCAGTATATAATGGAATTATTACTTGTATGCACTATTGTTCTACCTTTTTATTTCATTAAATCAGTCTGATTGTCAGTATATAATGGAATTATTGCTTGCATGCATTATTGTTCTACCTTTTTTTACTTGTTTCAAACGAGTCATCTTCGTAAAACGCAACGTAACTGTTATTTATCTGCGTTAGTTTTATATTGTTTCGAACCAGTAAGTTCAAAATATAATGCGACTGTTGTTTAAGTCGTCTACGTTTGTGAACACGAAAATATGCGCGTAAAATAAACTTCAGAAATACGCCATTTTGGTTCCGCTACTTCTGTTTTTACTCTTAGAACTGTAAACACCTTTTTACTGTATAAACACACCCTTAATATAATGAGAATATATATATAGATAAAAACCTAAACCTAATTTTGTTTACATTTTGTGCGCGTGACTTACACGTAACCTACAAAATAATGTACCGAATAGCAATGTGGTACATGAATACTTTAGAAAATGTATAAACAAAACAAAACAATGGGTACTGGTCTCAATCGGTGGTTCTAGTGTGATATATCAATAAAGTTAAGACTTTTGGAGCAGACATGTAGCTTTTACGTCAGATCTTAGTCAAATGTCTTTAATCTTTAACGTTTGCAAATCAAATATTTCTTATATAAATATGAACACTCAACACCATGTTTAAGTCAATAATACAATATATTTCAATCAATAAATGAGATAAGTTACACATTTATTACATCAATTACAATGGTTAATTAATCTCCAGTACACTTAAGAAAACAAGGTAGTAACCGAGATGACATAAATATACTAGTTATATAAATCTATTAATAAATATCAGTCAGTGAGAAGTTACAGTTATTACTGACATCTTTCACATCGAGTAGAGTTGAACTGAACATACAACTCTATTAATAAATACTAATCAGTGAAAAGATAAATCTCTTTCTATCACTTAATACTCACAGGTTTCACAACGAGTACAAATGAATTGAAGATATAACTCTGTTAATACATATCAGTTGGTGAAAAGTTAGAAGTACTACTGACATGTTTTATAACGAGTAGAGCTGAACATATAACTCTGTTAATACACATCAGTTGGTGAAAAGTTAGAAGTACTACTGACATGTTTTATAACGAGTAGAGCTGAACATATAACTCTGTTAATACACATCAGTTGGTGAAAAGTTAGAAGTACTACTGACAAGTTTTACAACGAGTAGAGCTGAACATATAACTATTAATGATAGCTGTGATATAAACAGAGACAATAGTTTTCAACTATTTTACTTCTTCCATGCTTAACGTAAAATATCCAATATAGTTAAGAAAACAGCAAATTGATTGGCTAGTAGTAAAGTAGCCAACTTAGTTAAGAAAGCAGCAAATTGATTGGCTAGTAGTAAAGTAGCCAACTTAGTTAAGAAAGCAGCAAATTAGTTGGCTAGTAGTAAGGGCTTTCTTAACTAAGTTGGCTAAGCAGATTGATTGGACAGTAGAAGAATATATTGACTCAAGACAGGATAACAACAACAACAACAAAAAAAAACAATAATGGCGATGTTTTCAGCTCTGAAATATTACACTCAGTATTGATTTCTCTTATTATCTCAACTATTTATAGTGAAATACTGGTTTTAACGGTTACACTGTCTTTACTATATTCTAGCTGAATTTATTAAGTATTGTAACACGATATGCCGTGCCTCGTAAAACTAGAGCTTTTACAATAACTTAGTAAAACCTAGCCGCATTTCAAAGACTTTATTCATCTGTATAGTATTACATGGAAATTATATTCAAAACATATATGTTGCAAATAACCACACTGCAAACAGCACTGTTTAATTGATGGCACCTAAAATTATCTTAACTGCGGGCATTTGAATAGTTTGAAAATATACGTATTGAGATATGAGCAACAAATCCGACTTTGCCTTTTCTCTTACTGTTACTTTTCGTTCCTATGCTTCTTGATGTCTAGTATCGTTGGTTTGAATGGCTAATCTGGTTGATTTGAACGGATATTAGATAAAAAAAAAACTAAACATTTCTTTGAAACATGCTAAATAAATTCACTACCATGTTGTCCTTTTATCAAATTCTGGAAAGTTAGAGTGCTACCCGGTAGTATTGTTTTCAAGTTTTGTTAACCTGTAGTATTGTGTATTGCTTTCAAGTTTTGTTAACCTGTAGTATTGTGTATTGTTTTCAAGTTTTGTTAACCTGTAGTATTGTGTATTGTTTCCATGTTTTGTTAACCTGTAGTATTGTGTATTGTTTCCAATTTTTGTTAACCTGTAGTATTGTGTATTGTTTCCATGTTTTGTTAACCTGTAGTATTGTGTATTGTTTCCAAGTTTTGTTAACCTGTAGTATTATGTATTGTTTCCAAGTTTTGTTAACCTGTAGTATTGTGTATTGTTTCCAAGTTTCGTTGACCTGTAGTATTGTGTATTGTTTCCAATTTCTGTTAATCTGTAGTATTGTGTATTGTTTCCAAGTTTTGTTAACCTGTAGTATTGTGTATTGTTTCCAAGTTTTGTTAACCTATTGTGAGATGTTTTCAATTTTCATGGTAAACTGTCAGAATCACTTATTTGATTATAAAGAATACCTAACTTTCTGTCTAACCTCTTCTGAGAGTGATGTAGAAGATATTTCCTGTAGGACAATATTTAGAGTGTACTGAATAATGATATAATAAGTGTCTGAAATGTTTAAGGACAAAAAAAGTTGAGCTCACAACAAATAGTCCCTTATTAGCTCTTCAGTGAAAAAAAAAATACAACTATAATTTACATTTGAGTAATGCCGTAAAGAGAGCGAGTGAGCTTGTGGCTTTAACATAACTTTTTGACATGTGCTTAGAGAAATATGCATGTAATTAACAGTGTAATTTCTGCAAACCAGCGTTCTCGAATATCTAAGACTGGAATCATTGTTTCCGGTTAATGAGAGTATAAAGAATTTTGATTTTTTTGTTTACAAAGAGACTAAATGTTTTAGACAAAATAATACTCTTCATATTGTTCTCCGAGGGTGGAATGATCGCAGGGGACTGACAGTGTATTTACTTGACTAACATCATGTACATCTTGTTAGGCCCGGCATGGCCAGGTGGTTAGGGCGCTCGACTCGCAATCTGCGGGTTCGAATCCCCATCATACCAAACATGCTCGACCTTTCAGCCGCAACAAACAAACAAACATCTCGTTAAGTAACTGATAAAACGCCCTTATAAGTGTTTTAACATTTATTCCGAAAACGCATTTCAAAACTTGAATATTTCTTAAAATGTATCAATTACTTTATTTTGTGGCAATGTCAAACATCGCATCACTTAGTAGAGTTGGATGCCTCTATTGAAGTTATTTACGCTATTACAGAAGAATCCACTAATGAATTCACTTAAGAGTTTATTATAAAAGAGCCCTCTGTTGAACCCATTGAAGAGCCTTCTATTAGAACTCACTTAAGGATTAAGTACAGCTAAGCCTATATAAAATAATTTAAGGGCTAGACTCCCAAAGAGGATTGTGATCTCAACTAAAGTGGCAATGAGCTACTACTAATAATGATTGAACTACTCCAAACATTTCTTAGTTACAAAACTAAAAGGTACACATTATATAAGAATTGATACACTTTTGAAATACAGACGGACACATTACAATGAAATTACTTCAAATATATATATTAAACCTATCATTAGTCTTCCAATTCTTCACCATTTCCAGCAGCTTCTGTCTGTCCTCAGTATCAATTATCAAGGATACATATCAACATTTGTATTAGCTAAACCATTTAATAATAGTAATGAGTTAATGTTTCAAAGGCATTAACTATACATTAGTAGAGCTTGATTCAAAGTTATCAAGTTCATATTGGCTGAACTTGCTTCAAAGGTATCAGCTTCATAGTAGCAGAACTTGATTTAAAGGTATCAACCAAATATTAGTAGAGCTTGATTCAAAGGTATCAAGTTCATATTGGTTGAACTTGCTTCAAAGGTATCAGCTTCATAGTAGCAGAGCTTGATTTAAAGGTATCAAATTCATACTAAAAAAGCTTGATTCAAAGGTATCCATTTCATATTGGTTGAACTTGCTTCAAAGATATCACCTCATAGTAGCAGAACTTGATTCAATGCATCAACTTCATAGTAGCAGAGCTTGATTTAAAGGTATCAAATTCATACTACAAAAGCTTGACTCAAAGGTGTGATTTTATATTGGCAGAATATAGTTAACCTGGGATTATACTGTCTTTTAAGGATATGTCTCAATAATGCATTCTTGTCATCAACGAAGACGAAAACACTCGTATCATAATGTTCAAAATTCGGTTATTTGTATATATCGTTCAAACCATCCCAAGACACTTTCAACGTGTTTCTGATTCTAATGCTTTTACAGAAAAAAAATGTTTTTTTAGTTGATATAAATACAGTTGTTAAATTTATTTGTCACAATAAAGATATCTAAGTTCAAGGAAGGGCTCTTAGGGATCAAATTGTAATAGCAGTAACGTAAGTTGATATATGTGTTTAGTTCTCCAAATAAAGTACAGTTGTGAAAGCAAAGGAGTTTATAACATATTCGTACTTCAGACATCATTCTTGTGATATTTTGATATATACATGGTCTTCAAAACATCGAATAAAAATAAAACAACGTCTCCCCTGTTAATCAAGCATTATATTACATAAACATAAAATACCACGCTCCGCTGCTGGGTTCAAAGGGCCCCCTCTTGATTTAAAACGTCTCTAGTGTACCGATCAAGTTCCTCCATTACCCTCAATTACTTCTACAGCTTCTCAAAATAAAAAAAAATAATTCGTTAGGACCCCCGCCTGTAGTACCGGAGCACGTGTGCAAATTTTGGTCTCGCTAGCTTGTGTATGGGGAATACGAACACAGTTCCAAATACGGCGATCCTGGAATCACTGGCAACGGATTAAATGACCCGAAAACCTCCTCCTAAATTTCCTCATGGCTGGGTGACCTTCCTTCGCGTTTTAAACCCTCTTTGTTGGGGGCTACGCCATGTAGGCAAGTACATCTCCCAGCACATTCAAAGTTCACTTGCCAAGTTTGGTTCTGCTAGTTCCAAAACGGTCAAAGAAACTAGCACACTACGCGAATTAATATAGGATAATAAAGCCGATAACCAATACTTTTACGACATCGATTTCACACACAAGATTTACTTGTTTGCCTTCAGAAATGTGAAATATTATCAAATGTTTAAAACACGAGAATCCATATTCACGTACAATATGTAATTACTAGTAACGCAAGAAAAGTTTATGGAGAAGTTTGTGACAATAAAAATTTAGTTAGTACACTACAACAATACACGCCACTGTCAGGAAGCTAATACGATTCAGAGACTGAACACGTCAGAACGCTAACAGGCCAGCAGGGTTTGTACTGCTCGATAAATACTGCCGCAACAACTACAATTACCACAATTAGCAATAACACTATAATATCAAGAAGATCAGTGTTCACAGTGTTATACAGGTCAAACGTGATATCACTCCGTTTGGCACACAAAATTACCAAAACACCAAACCAGTAATGTTAATGGTTCATTTATGAAGAAAATTATTAGAATCGTGAACTTAGATTCTACAGAGTACAAGATATTTTAAAGCGACCAACACCTGTTAAAGATCTGAAGATATCAAATGATACTGCACTTCAAAAAAAAAGTTGTAGGAAACATTTTTAGTCTTTACAGAAGATGCCAATTAATTACTTGAAGTGACGCAACTGGCGTGTACAGATCATAAAACATGCACGTGTTTTATGTACCATCTCTCATTCTCACCTTCCTAATTATAGCGAAACATAAACGTGGGTTTTACTTCATTTGAAACTCTGCGCTACCATTATTGACACACGCGATATTTGATCTACTGCCTTCTGTGATATACGTAACTTGTGTAGTTGTAGATATTCTGGGATTTCGGGAAGCGTTGTGGTGGCACGCGGTACTTCCTTCCAAACTTCTTTTGAGTTTAAACCGGTGATACGATCTCTTCAATAGACACTGTACCTATAGAAAGAACAAAACAAAAGAACAGAGATTTGTGTTGTAAAACTTGAAACATATCGTTTTAAAACAATCACCAAAATATTACATATTTAATATTTCCCGACAGAAGAGTTTTGGAGGGGTAAAGTGAAATCATCTTTTTTCCTCAGACTAATCCAATGATTAGAAGATTAATTCTTACCGCCCGAATTACTTGAACGGCGGTATATGTTTCCGTAATTTTGTTTCTATTGTGAAATAACTGTAGCTTGGATTTTAATCTGAGGCATAAGTTCATTTTTACCCATTCCTCTTATAACAAAATTGGTAGCATGCTCAAACGTCAATGTGAGTGGTCTGATTTTTCATGAATGTATTTTAGTTTATGTTCTTTTTAAACTGAACTTCAACAGTAAGCATCACAAGAACATCAAACATATAAAGAAAAGAAAAACAAAACACAAAACTGAGTGAAAGACGTGGCGAAGCGACATCTTATCAAATGCACTAAACATCAAACATATAACACAAGCAAGACCTGATCAAGCATAAAAATCGGTCCTATCACATACACTTAGGGCACTCAGCTATTACCACGAGGAGGAAGTTCACTCATACAGATCTGAGAGCGATTGGAGCGCCGCCGTTCGGACGACCGGGAAAGCTTTTGTCGTAGCCTGTACCGTTCAACAGTTCGACACAATAGGGAATGGATCTGTAGAGAAAAGGGGTAGAACACAAACAAAAACTCCACAAAAGCTAAAAGACTATGTTGTACGCTCAAACAATAAAATACTTTAGTAACAACTAAGATTTTTAGATTACACAGAATTAGTAAAGGCAACATTATCATACCTTCCTTTGGTTTGTTTATTTATTTAGAGTTTTTGCGCAAAGCTACACAAAGGCTACCTGCGCTAGGTGTCCCTTATTTAGAACTGAAAGAACTAGAGGGATTTCAAGTCAACAGCACCTTCCCTCCCCACCAACTTTTGAGCCATTCTTGTTTGACTGTCACACTTATAAAGCAACCACGGACCTTCAGATCCACAGCCCTACTCTTTTAGACTGAATAAAAATTCATAAATAAACAGAAGTGGGCAACAGCATACGAGTTTTTTGTTTAACAATCATTTTATGTTAATTTTATATTGCTTTGTATGTTGTGATTTGGTTAACAATAGATCATCACGTGAGTTTCTGCTGCTAACTTACTTTGTAACGAAACAAACGGGAATTTACCTCCTACGAACAATGTCACGTGCTTTGCACGAGCAAGTAGGCCACACTGTCCAAAACGATGGTATTGTTAACAGGTACATTAATTTACGCTGGAAATCTGTAATTTAGGGATTAAAGAAACCATTGTACTAAATTGATTATACGTGCCACCTACAGACGATACCAGAAACTAAGAGCTCTTCCCAGTAATGTGTTTTGTAGCAACCTTAAACTAATACTGCTGTCTCGTCATCAATCTGTTGTTTTACACTTTCAGATAAGCCCAAATAAAGTCGCACACATATATATAGATAAAATAAACACGAAAGTACAAATTACAAAGTGACAATAGTAAACATCTGTAAGATTGAACCTTGCTTGCAAAATCAGTTTATAATTAAGCACTTGGAAACAATGTCGAGGATATGGTGTTCGACATTTAAAACTAACATTCACCTTCTATAGCTTGTTGTGAGAAGATAGCTACTCTTAAAGTAATAGTAAAATAATGAAATATAAACAAAACAAAACAATAACTTAAGAAACAAACTGCCATACAGCCATAGGGTTAACAAAATAAGAAACCGTAAAATTTAGTTGTTGTTTTTGAATCAGAATTCACACATTGTAAATAAACTCGGGTCCCAATATTCTCTAATGACGTAAATTGGTTTACCTCAATTTTATGACAGAGTTAAATTACAGTTTGTTGTTTTTTAAATACAGAAATATTGCGTACATTTTCTAGAATGTGTGATACCTATATCGCATGTCATATAACTCAGTGATGTAGAAATGACTCATGTCCAAGATTTCTGGTATCTTAATTGTTGAGTAGGTTATATTAAAATGATTTTGAACATTTAAATCAGCAACTCGTGTGACAACCACAGCGGACATAAAGTCTCGATGTAACAGAATGTATCAGCACTAAACTTTGATATTGTTTAGAGGCGTGTAGATAGTGTGATACCAATGAAAACCGGTAGCTTTTGGGAAGGGCATGTTACAGCTCTTTCGAACTCAAAATATTCATATTCTCAAAACATAACGAAGTATATAGATCGGGAATTTAGAATTTCAAAGATGGGAATATCTCTCATACTTAATGGCATCGGAAAACAAAGGAATATTGATCAACTTGGGACACCATGGTCATCTAGAAAAAGACCTGAAACAAGTCGTACCTCATCAGTGGTAAGAAGAGTTTGGCGTCTTGTAACAGGTGAGAATCGACGAAGGCTACTGGTAAAAGCTGTATGCTGTACTAGGCAAGATTAAACAAAAAATAAAAAAGGATCTCCGTCTGGAAAAGCGAAACAAATCACGTGTGCACGAGTAGTTTCAACGACATATTTATTCAACCGTTTCAAACCTTAAGTAGATGAAGAATAAATGATTATTCATTCTATTCCATACAAAGACATACCTCTCAAGTTGTCGAACGAAATACCTATGTATTTCTGTGCGATCGGATTGTGAAAAGGGCGCTAGAAAACGGTTGCCCGCGTACACAAGATGACTCATAGAAAGTACACAAGGGGGGAAGGGTGTGCTTTAGAAATGACAGCCTTACGACAGGGCCTTCTGTAACAGAAACAACGATGCATAACTATTGGCTAAATACACGATCGTCAGATAGATCATGACCGGACTTGGCGAAATGGCCTCGAACGACGTGGTGAGGCTCCAAAATTGTTTTAGCGAAACATATTCAGCCTTTGTAAATATATTTTTTTAAACGTACAATAAATTAATCATAACTACAAAGACTAATAAGTTATTAATATTGCCAACAATGCAAAACATATTACAGTACACGTGTGGTGGCTTTAGTTATCTTTTACTCAACATAGTGAATATGCTACATATGTGAATATAGGTTCATTTTTGTGAATAAAAGAGAACTGAAAACATACAAATAGCATACAGTCAGTTCCATTCTATATAGAGCCTGGTTTTTCGAATTACCCTAGTCTAGGGTTATTGATGAGGAGGATGCAATTCATCGAAACCGCTATATGTCTGTGACAAGTGGTGAATCGAAGGACAGATTGTGTTTGATTCTTAATTTTTAATGTAAAGAATATTTACCAATGTAATACTTTTCCTTCCAATTATTTGCTTAGAAACATTTCTAAGAATATTTTTTGAAAGGCTAAAAATGACTATTTCTCAAAACAATGGGACAAATTATTTCCAACTTGGTGAAACAACAGATTTTGAAAAACAGTTAGTATTCACAACTAAAATATAGCAATGTTTTGTTGACACGACAAACAATTAGTGTCCACAGCTAAAGGAAAGCACTGCTTTGTTGAGACGACAAACAATTAGGGTCCACAGCTAAAGGAAAGCACTGCTTTGTTGACACGACAATTAGTATTCACAACTAAAATATAGCAATGCTTTGTTGAGACGACAAACAATTAGTGTCCACAGCTAAAGGAAAGCACTGCTTTGTTGAGACGACAAACAATTAGGGTCCACAGCTAAAGGAAAGCACTGCTTTGTTGACACGACAATTAGTATTCACAACTAAAATATAGCAATGCTTTGTTGAGACGACAAACAATTAGTGTCCACAGCTAAAGGAAAGCACTGCTTTGTTGAGACGACAAATAATTAGTTTTCACAATTAAAGTATAGCAATGCTTTGTTGACACAACAAATAATTAGTGTCCACAGCTAAAGGAAAGCACTGCTTTGTTGATACGACAAACAATTAGTTTTCACAATTAAAGTATAGCAATGCTTTGTTGACACAACAAATAATTAGTGTCCACAGCTAAAGGAAAGCACTGCTTTGTTGATACGACAAACAATTAGTGTCCACAACTAAAGTAAAGCACTGCTTTGTTGACAAGACAAACAATTATTGTCCATAACTAAGGTAAAGCAATGCTTTGTTGGCACTACAAACAGTTAGTGTCCACAGCTAAAGTAAAGCACTACTTTGTTAAAACAACAAACAATAAGTGTCCACAACAAAATTGATGTACTGCTTTGTTGACACGATAAACAGTTAGTGTCCACAGCTAAAGTAAAGCACTACTTTGTTAAAACAACAAACAATAAGTGTCCACAACAAAATTGATGTACTGCTTTGTTGACACGATAAACAGTTAGTGTCCACAAATAAAGTAAAGCACTGCTTTGTTAAAACAACAAACAATAAGTGTCCACAAGTAAAGTAAAGCACCGCCTTGTTGACACGATAAACAATTAGTGTCCACAAGTAAAGTAAAGCACCGATTTCTTGTTGACATTAAATAAATCTATAATTTTACTTGATGAAGCATGTTTTAAAATTTTTAAATATTTACTCCCTTAAAAACGACACGAGACAGACCTATATATGCAGAACAAATTATATTAAATACCTGGGATAAAGAAACTGGGAACATGATTATATACAATACAAATGTGTAAGCATTTTACAACTCACATGTTAAACTGGTTTCTGCAGAAGAGGCGAATGATCGAATGGGGTAGTCTAGAATCCCCCCCCCCCGGACGGACTTGAATCCCATCGATTATGCATGGGATCATGTATCCCGTCCACTCACGTGACTCAAGTCATTAAAGAAGTCACGAAAACAACTCTTTCAGAGGAGTGGCCGTGTTTACCTCAAGACCTTACCAACGCTCCGATTTGAAGGATGTAACATTGGTAAAATGTGTCACTGGTCTTGACGCAAAATGAAAGGAATTGTAAAAATGGAAAGCCAAAATATCCCAGTTGTTCATTTACGCATAAACTGAAGGACCAATATTTGCATTTCAATATAATGCATTACCTGATACTTGATTTGTATAACAATGGGGCGATTGACGATTTCTTAACATATTAGTAATAAAAGATTGATTAAATTGTGGCGTTAATGTATTAATCAACGGAATATCTTGTACAGATAAGAAGTTATAACTTAATGAAACTATTTGGGCTGCCAATCCTCTTACTCAATCTTTTACTGCAGATAGGTCTGAAATTGTTTTCCCTAAAAAAATTATATGATGTGTAATAGGGAAAAGATTAATCAAGATGAATGTGACACAGTATTTGTAAGAAAATAGGAATTATGTGACACAGTATTTGTAAGAAAATAGGAATTATAAACAAACTAAATTCATTACAGTTTGTCCACCTTCCGGGAGCTCATCGGTAAGCGGGAGGGCTTTATAACGCTAGAATTCAGGGTTCGATCCCTGTGATGGACACAACTCAGATAGCCCCTTTTGCGGCTTTGCGATAAACCAACCATTTAAACTCGTTCCTGTGAGGTTTAATACTAAAGAAAGTTATTTCTAACGTGAACCTTCCAACCCTAACTGTCAAGTTTAGATGTTTATTCTGGTTAAGAAGTTAGCACACAGGATCACCTACAAAAGTTATAATGTTTTCAAACAAGACCCAAAACTCGAACGCTTTCGAAAAGCTCACCATTGTTTTTCAGGAGAATATTCAACAACTCGAAAGCGCTCGAGTTTTTGTCTCGTTTGAAAACAAGTTTAGATGTCATTGTAGTTTGTAAGTTATTCCTTGTTTTATAGTTAACAAAGCCATGAAAATATACAATAAATCTATGGTTATAGTTTTGGCAAATTATAGCTGAATTGTAGTATTTAGTATAAAAAAAAATCACGCGCATGGAACCATCTCAAATATCATCCTATCAATACAATGTTAGTTCTAATATTAGAACAAGGACAAGACCTTCAGCTAAAGGTTACAAACATGATATCCAAGTCTCTTACCTCTCCATTCAGGTAGCAAAATATCAGAGCCACCAAGCAACCCTAATAATAGAAACAAATATTTGATTAGGTCCAATATGGCTGCCACGTATTTCTTATAAGCGACGAAGGTTTTTTTTTTTTCTTTTTATTAAGTTCAAATCTACGACGAAGCTAAAAATTGTTAAACAAAAATTTACAGAATTTCGTCAAAATCTTTAATAAAAGACTAACTTTTTTAGATTATGGAAAAAACAAAGCCTTTATAGATTCTCTCTGAAAGAAACCAAGTCTTCACAGGAAACTTAACAACGCGATTAAGCTAAAGTTTCATAAAAAAAAATGGTTTCCAGAAATTTAACTTACATGCATACCATGTCCACAGACTTTTTAAAATTAATACGAATTTTTAAAATATTTTTCTTCTATAATAACTTTAAAGAACGTCAATGATTTAACTAACAATACTTCTTTATAAAATACTAATAATACAATATACACGAGTATCCTTTTTTTATAAACAGGCATCTACGCTATGTTATACAATGTAAGTGGTGTATTTACACTTTAATAACACAATATACATCAAGTACCTCTTTTTTTTATAAACAGGCATCTACGCTATGTTATACAATGTAAGCGGTGTATTTACACTTTTATGGCAACTTTTCATATTTCAATATATTGCACTCTATTATTAGCGTTAACCTAAAGAAATGTTTCTAAGATAACTAGAAATATAAGTTCTGGATGTTATTAAGCACAAAGCTACTTAATGGGCTATCAATGCTATGTCCACTACGGGTGTCGAAATCCGTATATTAGTGTCATAAACCTGCCGAGCCACTGGGTGGTGGGGTGGGAGGGTTTGCGGAAGTAAAAAAAAAATACAAACATATACATATATATAGTAGAATAACCCCAAAGAAAAAAACCCAAACTAAGTACAATTTGTTCTCTCCTCCTCTCAGTAGCTCAGCGGTAAAGTTCAGGGCAGGGTTAATAACGTTAGAACTGGGGGTTCGATCCACACTGAGGACATAAAGCAGAAAGCCCATTTTACAGCTTTGCGATAAAACAAATTATCACCACTAATTATATAATTTCTGTAGTACATATTGGTGTATAGAAGACATATTAATACTAAAAATAACCGACCTTATAAAGAGAAATGCTACACTTTATTTTTACCTGCAAGCCGTCCATAGCGTAACTCAAGTAGAAATAAGCTTCAATCCATCCACAACTACCACTATCTGGCCTGTAGATGACCAGAGTAAAGTGGAGCCCAAACAAAGGAACCAGAACCAACGTAGCTCGTACAGCCTTTCTGTGTGTGTACATACATACATATATAACATTCTGTTCTTAACATATGTTAAACTGAAAGGTATGTTAATAAAAATGACAATACGTACCATCTACAGAGCTGTCATTAGCTCACTAATCAGTTAATCTTAAAAGTTAAAAAATATGGAATAAACAAACGGAGACAAACCTAGCTTATGAATGCTAGTTGTGCCTAGAAAAAAAAATATAAGAACACCAGAAAATCTGTTCCAAGTGTTGTAAGCATGTAAGATACACGATACACTCGCGCTTAAAATGAACCGAGTTTTGTTAGGATACCTTAATACATTGTTGTTATACGAAATAAAACATATCTTAGTACATTGCATAGTAGGGTGTCTCCAGTTGTGTCCTTCGTCTGAAATTGCTGAATTTTTCTTTAAATACTGCATGGTACTAAGTCTTAAGTTTCGTCACTTCAGGTAATTTGAATAACTAATTCAAATAATTATACATTTCCCGCATCACAATGACTAACCCTAAACTGGGTCCTTGAAGCCTGAACTTTCTGGGTGACACACGGTGACCTATTTTCTTTGTTCTATTTTCACCGATGATTTCAAGCAACAGAAGAAATACACAGCAGTCATATCATCAAATATTCTATAAATGTAAGTATATGTTGGTATCATTATTAATTGAATCATCAAAGATGCTACAAATGTAAGTAAGTGTTGGTATCATTATTAACTGGATCATCAAAGATGCTACAAATGTAAGTAAGTGTTGGTATCATTATTAACTGGATCATCAAAGATGCTACAAATGTAAGTAAGTGTTGGTATCATTATTAACTGGATCATCAAAGATGCTACAAATGTAAGTAAGTGTTGGTATCATTATTAACTGGATCATCAATAATGCTACAAATGTAAGTACGTGTTGGTATCGTTATTAACTCGATCATCAAAAATCCTACAAATGTAAGTAAGTGTTGGTATCATTATTAACTGGCTTGCGAAGGCTTGATGAAGTGTAAGAGGTACGTTATTAGACAATATGAGACCTCCATTAAATCAAAAGTCACAATCTCACGTGTTTTCAAGTCGAGGTCACATTCTAAGCTTCCAGTACTGAGCATGAAACTAACATATAAATGCCAGTACCTCATCCTGTAACAGATTCTCTTGATGCAAACAACACAGATAACACATCAAAATAACACAAGTAAACATTTAATATATCCAGCACATCTAAGATATAGATAAACTAAAATATTACTTCATATTTCTTATATTTGAAGTCTACACCCTAAAAAAACACAAACAACAGAGAATGTAATACAACATCACGGAGTCTAATAAAAATAGTAATTAAATTAAAATATTTTATATTATCATTAGTTACAATCTTTCGCATACGACATTAACATCAGACGTAATATTTTGCTCAGGAAAGTAAGTTACAAGTTATCCTGAGAGTAATTAAAACTACTTAGTTTGAAAAAAAAAACTATAACCCTAACACAACTTTCAACAATCGACACTTTACTGTACCCTATCGTGTTACATACAATTATGTACGTCAATATGTTCACTAATCGACAGTATGCTCCTACCTGAACTGACTTGGCTCATTTGTGTGGGCTGCTCGTAGCTTCGTCACAAGAACACGGATGATGTTACATAGGAAAGCCAAATTCAACTAAAATCGAAACCAAAACCGTATAAGCACGAATTCTCTTTCGCATTGAAGGTCATGAATGAAGCGACACCTTACGATTAATTAGAAAATAAAGTCATTAAAACTAACAGAGTTATGTTTTTTTATCGTTATACCTAGATTTCCTAGAACCAAACAAAAAAAGAAAACATATAAACTTTGATTTCTCTGCTTGTAGATGTTTGTTTTACTGTGCTTTGCGCAAGGCTGTTCGAAAGCTACCTGCGTTTGACGTCCTTAATTTTGAAATGAAAGATGAGAGGAATCAACACCCCACACTGCACACTCTGGAGTTATTTTTTACCAACGAATAGTGGAATTGAATCAAACATTATATTGCCCGGCATGGCCAGGTGGTTAGGGCACTCGACTCACAATCTGAGGGTCGCGGGTTCGAATCCCCGAGCCACCAAACAGGCTCGCCTTTTCAGCCGTGGGGACGTTATAATGTGACGGTCAATCCCACTATTCGTTGGTAAAAGAGTAGTCCAAGAGTTGGCGGTGGGTGGTGAGGACTAGCTGCCTTCCCTCTAGTCTTACACTGCTAAATTAGGGACGGCTAGCGCAGATAGCCCTCGTGTAGCTTTGCGCGAAATTCAAAACAAACAAGCATACATTATAACACCTATACCGAGCATGATCGGGAGGAATCGAATCCCGCGGCCCGCATCTTATTATTATTATTATTACTTGTGTGTGGTAACAAGGTGCGAACCACGCAATCTAAGATCCACAGTCCAGCACATTAATCACTAGGCCGCGTTCTGTCCTTTTTAAAGTGAAGACTGAACGTTTAAAGTACTGTTTTATGAGCTGGTTGCGATAAAATATGACTAGAACTAGGTTAGTGTATATATATATATATAACAGTAAAGCTCGTTAGGAACTGTCTGAATTAATACCACTCTAGGCACTGAAATTTACAACCTGAACAGGGCATTATGCACAAATAGGCAAAATGACCAGGACTTTAGAATTCAGATATAGCCATCTATAATTTTTAACTACTGAGCAGTAAAAAGGCAGTCAGCTAGCAGCAGCAGCCGTCACGAGGGTGTTGTCCGGCTCATTTTAACCCAATAACAAGATTCAATGTAATTTTTATATCGCGCCCAAAGTCGAAAGTGTAGAGCATGTTCAGAAGCATCACATTTCGAACAGTAACCTTACACATACGGTGTAATAATATCACAGTAAGTTTGTTGGTGATGTGCCTCAATCAAAACAAGTACTGTGTAATAATATCACAGTAAATTTATTAGTGATTTGCCTCAGTATGGTAAAGTTACTTATCATGAGAGTTCCAACTCCATTTTGAAATTCTGACTGTGTTTGATTTGTTTCAGCTCAAAGCCATGCATCGGGCTATCTGAGCTCTGTCAACCATAGGGAAAGAACTCCGGATTTTAGTGTTAGAAGCTTGTAAACTTGCCGTTAACCCACCGGGAGGACTGAAGTTCTCAACCTTGATTATTACTTAAGTTGCAGTCTTATATGTTTACACGAGAAGTGAATACAAAAGTTATCAAGTTTATTATAAAATGTGTGTAATTATAAGAACGATAATATTTTTTCTCATGTGCAATACTTTGGCTGTTTGCAAAAAAAACAAAAAACAAAGTAGAATTCACGCGATTTTAAAATAAAATCGAATAATTAACTTAGAAAATTCAGCTTAGCAAGTTGAGACGGGTTCACAACTATCGGTTTTTCTTGTCTATAACACTATTAGCATTACATAAAAACACTGAGTAGAACGTTAGTTAAGTGTGAAAAACTAGTTAGGTAATTAGGATCTTTGTCTTCTGAAAACTTTTCCACAAAAGCGGACTGAAGTTTTTAGATTTTTCTTCTCTGTGTTCTTACTAGGAACTTATGGTCTATAACATTTTTTTTGTAAGCTTATTTTTGGAATGAATCCTTCATTATTATATTTCATCCCTCATATATATTTTGCTCTTTTCTCGAGGCGTTCTACACGATCGCTCCAAATCCACACAGATTGTCCACATGCAATACAGGTTTTATTTGTCATTACACACCGTTGTTGATATTACTACAATTATACTCGAAACCTAGTCTGTTTATTTGCTTTAGAATTTTCACGCAAAATGTAAAAAAAGGGCACTCTGCGCATATCCGCCTTAATTTTAAATTAGGTTGTTTGTTTGTTTTGGATTTTCGTGCAAAGTTACATAAGGACCACCTGCTCAAGCCGCCTCTAGTTTTGAACAGGTAGACTAAGAGCGAAGACAGCTAGCTAATCAACGAATCCGCCGCCATCTTTAGGCTACTTTAATCGAATAATCCGAATAATCGGATTAGACCGCCAGTTATATAACGCATCCATCTTATAACGTGGAGCGCGTTTTTGCAGCAAATGGATGCGAACCACGAAGTCTGGGATCTACAATCCGGCCACGCTAACCACTGGTCACGCTCCCTCCCATAGTCTACTAATTTTGAAATTGAAACTCATACCCAATGTAACATTGTTGAAAGAAAACACTGCAAATGCTCGTACCATAAGTTACAACGCTTTAAGACTCTATTTTGAGGCAAAGATTCAATAAATTAATTTGAAAAATTAGTAATTTTTCCATTAATCAGAGAGATCGTTAGTATTTTTTTTTTGCAAATATTTTGGGTTCAAGAGGCAAAGTCCCCTGGCGACTCTTGGGTTTTGTACTTTAACGAACTTTAACTTTAAGAAAAGAGATTTTAGTGACCATCGGTATATATATATATATATATATTCTTCTTTTCATATATGGCAAATACGGCACTTCTAGTAAAGATCAAAGTTGACGCCTGTGGAATAGTTTTTGATGACCTTTAACTAAAATTTTTATGAGATTGAAATAATAACTATCCCGATATATATATATATATATTGCCTTGAGTAACAGCTGGAATAATAACGGTGAAAGATAAAACCACCACCACCAACAACTCATTATTTCCGAAGCTCGTCTTGATAAAAGTGATGTTTTCTTATACAGGCATATTGCTGACCATTGTTCTTTGTGACAAGTTTCATGTCTTTATTGGCTCTTACTGTCATGAATGACATTGGTATGAGAAGATATTGATTCATTTACTGGGAATAAAAGTAAGAAACGATCACGTTTAATACGTTGAATAGACCAAGAATCTTCAACATCAAGCTCGGGGATATTACTACGAGTGAATCTATCTTTTATAAATTGTTCTTGCGATGTATGTCCTGTTGTTTTGTGAGAATATTCTAACTTTAGTTCCAACGTTTATGTTTTGAAGCGAAAATAGATTGATCAGCTGTTCCAAAACAAATTAATGAATCAAAACCTCAATACTAAAGTCTTAAAAAACCTACTAACCATCGAACAATAATTTATTCCTCAAATCGTATGAAATAAAAACAAGTCTAAACAGCAGATACAAAATTAAGAAACTTGTTATTAGACTGAATGAACAAGTTATAAATTAGAGCTTAAATAATAATATGGCTAACATTAATGTGCATATTAAAATGCAAAATTTACTAACAGAATGTACAGAAATACAAAGCAACTGAGGTGCCTCAGAAAAATGAAACAATAAGTTATCTCCTCAAGAAGCCTGAGCAGACTCGTGAGATTTACAAAAATTATAATCATTTTTCAAACTACAGAACTCACCAACAGACTCAGCAGATTTGGAGTATTCATAATCCATTCATACCTCTCCTCCGGGATGGCCCAGCAGCTGTGAAAACCAAATTTATTTATTTTTTAAATAGAGTATGTTTGCCATTCATGTCAATAAAACTGATAAATAGTTTTCGTACTTTAACTGCCTCAACCTAATAATACTATAATAAAATCCAAGAACGGTTTTAACTTTAAGATAACGCTTCTATTTTTTTTTCTAAAGAAGCGATACTTTTTTTCTCAGAGAAATAAACTCCAAGTCATGATATAGGCAGAGCTTAGCTCATCCAAGAAAATACAGCAGGCAAGGGAGTCAACCAATCATAAGTCTTACTGCAGCTGCCATGGTATTCAATAATTGCACTAAAAATATTCAATATCGTTTATTTTTGATGGCTCTTCTAGATCAGATGTTTAATCACAATGCGGTATCAACTGAAAGATATTAAACTCTTGAATATAAGTAAGTCTTAACGATACAACTGTTTGTGTTATACGTTTTAAAAAGCAAGATACGCTACATGGAAAAAAGCGCGGCACTTGAAATTCTTTTAGGCAAGATTAGAGTAAATTAATATATAAGGCTTTTATTTTCTTTTTATTATCTGTATTTTTGTGCGCCAACAACACCAAGCGTGGGGAGCACGTATACCCGATTCGATTTTATTTTCTCATCACGATATCTACCAGCCTACCCTCAAACTGAAATTCTTTTAGGCAGGATTATAGTAAATTATTCTATGAGCCGCTGTGCCGCAGTTAAAAATATTCATCGTTTTTTGGTTCCTTAAATTCGGATGACCTTTACAAACACTATATAGCATCATGTTAATAGGATTAAATATTTTTGTGTCTGTTTATTTTGAGAACGTTGTTAGAAAATTATTTAACCGAAATATATTATTTAATAACAAAATTCATTTAGTTTCGGGCTTCCTTTCTTCCATCAATAAGTGAAACATTATTATAAGAGACTCATCAAGGTCTGTGATTATTGTGAATGTACTTCAAACTTGCTGAAAATTGAAGGTTATGGTAAAACTCATCAAAAATTTAATAATGTATTAATGGCGATCTGTATCTGCTATTTCATATATTTTATGATATTTAGCTATTTTTGCCACTGACAAAAGATTTCTCCACGTTACCGAATTTGGTAGGGATTTAGTAAAAGAATAAAATAAGGTGGCTTCAGATTACAGGATTAACAAGTAGCAAGTAGGAGTTAATAAACATAAACTTTCTTCACATTCCAGGATGAGAAGAACAGGCGTATTAACACTTGTATTACTTCAGTGTATGATTGATCAGAAGGAAGGTAACAAATGAATGGCAGAATAGGGACGTATATAATATAAGCATCAAGATTAGTTAGGTCATCATATGGCAGAATAGGGACGTATATAATACAAGCATCAAGATTAATTAGGCCATCATATGGCAGAATAGGGACGTATATAATACAAGCATCAAGATTAGTTAGGCCATCATATGGCAAAATAGGGACGTATAAAATACAAGCATCAAGATTAGTTAGGCCATCATATGGCAGAATAGAGACGTATATAATACAAGCATCAAGATTAGTTAGGCCATCATATGGCAGAATAGATACGTATATAATACAAGCATCAAGATTAATTACGCCATCACATGGTATTGTAGGGGCGTATAAAATACAAGCGTCAATACTATATAGGCCATCTTATGGCAAAACAGAGACGTATATAATACAAGCATCAAGATTAATTACGCCATCATATGGCAGAATAGGGACATATA
>NW_013665809.1:187828-192510 GCF_000517525.1 Limulus polyphemus | reverse complement strand
ATATAATACAAGCATCAAGATTAGTTAGGCCATCACAGGGCAAAATGGAAGATGTATAAAAGACAAACATCAAGATTAATTACGCCATCACATGGTATTGTAGGGGCGTATAAAATACAAGCGTCAATACTATGTAGGCCATCTTATGGCAGAACAGAGACGTATATAATACAAGCATCAAGATTAATTAGGCCATCATATGGCAGAATAGGGACATATATAATACAAGCATCAAGATTAATTAGGCCATCATATGGCAGAATAGGGACGTATATAATACAAGCATCAAGATTAATTAGGCCATCATATGGCAGAATAGGGACATATATAATACAAGCATCAAGATTAGTTAGGCCATCACAAGGCAAAATGGAAGATGTATAAAAGACAAACATCAAGACTTCTTTTAAGTCAACATACCATCGGATAGAAGGCAATCTGATTTTCTCAGATTAAATAGTCTAAAAAAAACAAGTAGAAAGAGAAAGTGAAGCACATATTTCATCAGATTACAAGGTAAATTGCTGGGAGTATATAAAGCACAAACAATAGACTAGACGAAATTGTATGATAAAGGTTACAAATGGCATAGTCAGTTATAATACTAGAAATAAATGACCTTATAACACCAAATTTTGTTTTTCTTTAATTGGACACTCAACGTTTCGCTTTACAGCTTCTTCAGGAGTGTTCTACTGAACACACAAACCTGAAGAAGCTGTAAAGCAAACTTTGAGTGTCCAACTAAAAAACTAACTATTTGGTGTTAAAAGGTCGTTTATTTCGAATATTATAGTGTCTTCTATACACCAATATGCACTAGTAAAATTAAATAATGACATGGTCAACTAGTTTTAGGGGAATAAACAAACACTTGTTTGTCCAGGTCACAGCGTTGGCAACGTGCAGGATAAAAAAAGGATCACAAGGTCTGTCCAGAGCACGTGTAAAGTAGATAAATGAGCCACGATACGTCTTAATCCCAAAATGTCTAGATATTAAAATCTTAACAACATCTGCCAACTATATCTTAAACGAGTCCGATGAAAGACATCACAATAAAAATAATCTTGATGCTCAGAATACACGAACATTTCTTTAGATATTTAAAGTAAAATATCGTTATTTTTTATTTTTTCATTTTCTGTTAATTATTTCCCCATATTAAATAGTAGATACGTTTCCCTTTAACCAGCTTCTCCCCTACTGTTTACAGTAAATGTTAACTACAATTTAAAATATTAATTTCTACATACATACATCATAATATCTATGATTTCATATATACTTTAAAATAAAGTAATCCAAATTTTTATCTAGATACTGTTTTATCTTCTCTAAACATACTTATCATCAGCCAAGATCTTCCGTATGATCCCGTAGATGCTGATCGGTAGTAACGGAAATACTGTAAGAGAAGATAACTTAAGAAAAAAAGTAAGCAATAACAAACCTGAAAAATAAAACCATATCTTATTTAAACGTATATTTTTTTTTCGAAAAAATATTACGCTTAATTTCTTACGCAATCTGTACCTTGCTTTATTTTTCTTATTTTCTGATATATGGATTTGTTAATGCCGTGAAATATTTGTTCCAATAAAAAGTTAACGAGGATTTAAAAGCGTTAAGTTTGTATAAATTTACCAATGATTTACGAGTAGCATTTAATGTGACAAGTTGGAAAGTCATAATAAAAAACAATTAACACTGCCTTTCTGTTTAATTCATAACTAGTCAACTAACATGTGTAGATATTAAATCAAGATGATGGATTAATGGAAAAAAACTACAATATATCCGACTGTTTGCTAAGCCTTATCACTGATAGGTGAAATCCAATTTCGGGTGATATCTACAATTAAACCAAAAAAAGAAAAAACTAAAATGGGCCCATTGGTAAAGACTTATAAAATCGTTGAAGCCACATCAACTTAACCAAAAAGTAATTAAACCATGATCACATGTTGTTGAATAGATGCAAAAATTACGTAACAAAACCCATATGTGTGTTTATTGTTAAGGCGAGTCAACGAATTTAACGAGTTTAATTTCTTTTCTGCTAAAGCGCCCTCTTTGGATAAGCACAGTTGTCTTAAGACTAGCAAACTGTGGCCTACACATAACCAGTTGGTTATGAAATGTTTAATATAATGCTTGTGCTGAAAATGTTATTACAGAATATTTTTAAATGTCTCAGTAATGAATTGTTTGTTTTTTTGCTTTTGAAAAGGGGGATATGACAATTTTTTTCAACATTGTAACGAGTTATGATACGTTTAACAAAACCGTAGTTGTTATTCAAACATTTTTCATTCGACGAGCTAACAGTTGGTTAACTTAAGTATAATACTAGAATTATATTACAGCCAGTGACTTACAATTCTGGCCAGTGGTTAGTTCAGACTTTGACCTTATGTAGGTAAATTTTCATAGATACCTGAAGTTCAATCTCGCATTTAAATACATTTTATATACACATTGCTACTGTACTTGTGTGGTAGAGTATCTAGCTAGACATAAAGATCTACAAACACATTAGTGTATAGACAAAAATCAAACAGGTTGACAATAGTCTTACTCCAACCAATAATGTAAAACATTAGAAGATTTTTCTGTTCAGCAAAGGCTGCTGCTATCAGCTTATGCAGGTAGAACCCCTCACATAACATCCACATGTACGTTGTCATACGAAAGTAGTTCTTCAGGATCAGAAGCATCTTGCATACAGCCTGGTGTCAAAAAAAAAGAAAAAAATATTAACAATTGTTTTCACTCGAATGTAATTCTTCAAGATCAGCAGCACCTTGCACACGATCTGTGGTGAATAAAAATGTAAAATATTAGCAATTCTTTTCACTCGAAAGTAATTTTTCAAGATCAGCAGCATCTTGAAGATGATCTGGTGTGAATAAAAAGTAATATATTAACAATTGTTTTCACTCGAAAGTAATTCTTCAAGATCAGCAGCATCTTGCACACGATCTGGTGCGAATAAAAAAGTAAAATATTAACAACTGTTTTCACTCGAAAGTAATTATTCAAGATCAATAATACATTATATATACTTAATGACAGTGATAAAGAGGAAAATAATTGCAGTCACGAGAAAACATCCGCGTGAAGTGTTGTTTTTTCATGATAATTTCTATAAGATATGACACAGAATACTAAACACATTTTTCTTTCAGATGTTTCGTTTAAGACACACTGTTGAGTAATAATTTACAAACCAGAGAGATACACTAGTCACTGGAAATAAAACACAATGGCGTATATATTTAACATTTGTCATCGGATATTGGCACATGTGAGAGATAAAACTGCTTTATTATAAAAGCAATATTATAGTATCACATCCATAACTGTAGATAAATTACAGATGGAGGGTCACAACATAACAAATTAGTCTTATTTGACCCCAGAGTTGAGTGTCTCATTAAAGTAACTCCATGTATTTGAACGTCGTTTTACCAATCGAATATCACGAGGCTTAACGAGGTTAATAACGTAATAGTAGGATGTACGGACAAAAAAATACGTAAACAATGATAATATTTTTGAAAAAAGGCTTTTTTGTTTGTTTGTTGTTGAGCACAAAGTTGTACAATGAGATATCTGTGCTGTACCGCGACGGGTATCGAAACCCGGTTTTTACCACTGAGGGGCATTAACATGGCCTGAATGTCACCAAAAGCCTTAATGGCACTGATAGATAAAAAAACTAACTAATGGTAAAAAAAAATCTGAGTCAATCAATTATTTGCAATTCCCCAAGCTATTGGAAAGTATGTTCTGCTTAGGTGGTTAAAATAAAAGTAGCTCAATATATTCGATGAATGAATTACAACTGAGACAGCGAGAAAACGTTATTTCAACTTTAGCAAATAAGACTTTTAACCATCCTAAATAGGTCATTGTGATGCCAAATCATTCCATATAGTAAACAAATGAAAACAATAATAACAGGTTTTGGAAAAAATAAGAAATCATATGAAGAAAACTGGTTTATACCGAGTAATAGTTTAGGCTCGAGCTTCAGGATAATCAATATTCTGTTCTTCTTTTTCTTCTTTTTTTATGTCAGACAGATGATGAATAATTTCGAGAGTTGTAGTTTTTAGTCAGGACATTCAAAGTTACCGTTAGTGTTTTGTCGTATATGCCATTTAAATTATACTTCAGGCTGACACATGATTGTTAAGTTTGGCATATTATCCTTTTAGTCTGTCAGATAATCTTCTAGTTTGACAAATAATATTTTAGTCTGTCAGATAATATTTTAGTTTGACAAATAATACTTTAGTCTGACAAATATTCCTTTAGTCTGTCAGATAATATTTTAGTTTGACAAATAATACTTTAGTCTGACAAATATTCCTTTAGTCTGTCAGATAATATTTTAGTTTGACAGATAATACTTTAGTCTGACAAATATTCCCTTAGTCTGTCAGATAAGATTTTAGTTTGACAGATACTAATTTAGTCTGACAAATATTCCTTTAGTATGTCAGATAAGATTTCAGTTTGACAGATAATACTTTAGTCTGACAAATATTCCTTTAGTCTGTCAGATATTTTAGTCTGACAGATAATGCTTTAGTCTTCAAATTCGATGACGAGGAACCCACTTTGAGACTAATAATGGCTGGAGACGGCTTAAATGGGTACTGAAGAAAAAC
>NW_013665809.1:183536-186891 GCF_000517525.1 Limulus polyphemus | reverse complement strand
GTGTAGCTTTGTGCATAACTACAAACAAGCAACTATTCCATGAATACGCCACGATTTTATTTCAAGAATGATCTAAATTTTGATTGGCTTACAAAGGAATTTACTGACTGCCTCGACTGCACTATTCTGCTTCTTTGTTGGTCAAGCATGATTTCGCAGAATTTAATTATGTCAGCTAGATATGAAATGTGAGGTTAGGGTATACTATGGGGTGGGGAGTGAGAGTACTTGCCCCGCCATTTTTGACGGGCTATACGCTAGACACATATAAATTTGACACCTGATCATAGGTGAAATATTTAAAAGAACATTAACCAACTACCATTGTTCATCACAACCAAACGGTAAGGGAACAACAAATAATCAAATGTTTGTCAGTCAATATCTTAAAGTAAATGATAACATATACGATTATGCTAAGACTCGTTCAAAGAGTTTAATCAAATGCAAATGGTGGGGGTTTTGAAACAGATAGGTTATTAAACATTCACAACAAAAATTAGTGAAAGACACGCAGCACGTAAGTATTACTTTAGGTAAGGTTGTGGCGATCGGATAATTTCTATAATTACTAACCTATGTCTAATTACTAAATATAGTAAAACCAGGATCGAATCCTGGTTCCTGCCATCACACACAGACCTTTTACAGCTTCCCTGGAGACGGCAACAGTATAACAGCCGAGACATAGGTTATAAATTAATTAGTAATTAGTTTATTTTAATAATAAGATAGTAACTAATTAATAATTGGACTTAAGTGATCGTGTAACCATGACAACGACAAGAGTACGTGTTTGAAAACCGAATATAGACGTATAAGACGAAAGTACGTATGTGTTCAAGTGACTAGTGATATTCATTCAGCACTTGAGAAATGATTTATATACGTACTAACACGCACACACACACCAGGCTAGATGTTTGATTGGCCAATAACAGACGTACAACATGTGGTTAGCTACTTCAATATCTAGTAAAAGACATAAAGCAAAATGCTAAGTACTTTAATTTACAAATTAGCAACAAAATTAATTGTTGAACTGGAAATTACTTTAAGAATTATGATTTTATGTTATTTAGATTAAATAAAATAGATAAAAACACTTCATCTTTATTAAATTGACGTTTTGAAAACATAAAAATATTAATTCGTCCACACACATATATATACACGCAATAATTA
This sequence comes from Limulus polyphemus, assembly GCF_000517525.1. Taxonomy (NCBI): domain Eukaryota; kingdom Metazoa; phylum Arthropoda; class Merostomata; order Xiphosura; family Limulidae; genus Limulus; species Limulus polyphemus. The sequence continues at coordinate 185,706 of NW_013665809.1, read as the reverse complement.
ATTGTCTAAACGAACTTAAGTGACTTATATACTATTATCTTTGTAGCTTAGCTTATTCAAATTGATTGGATGATTTTGTCATCTGATAACCAGCGTGTCTCTTCACTCTATGAAATAATTGCTATGATCATACTTCAAAAAATGCAGGAATCGAATACTTTCCAGCCCTATTTACATAATGTTTGAAGCTATTATTGCTTTTGCAGCCATATGGATGATTTAATGTTTTGTTTGGAAGTTTACCGCAGCTGTAATGTAAAGTAGTGTATGATTCAATATCAGCAAGTTGTGCAGTTCTAAAATACTCTATCCCATGCTTTTGCTACACTTCAGTTGTGGACTCCTACTGTCTGATTTGAACGAATGCTCTCGTTACTCTCTTTCTCTTCCTCCCCCGAATGTTCTTGTGATTAACAACTGAAATTCTCTGGACACAGAGGTACTAATGAGAAAAATACTCTGGATCTAATTACTCTCTTTCCCTTCCTCCCTCGTATGTTCTTGTGATTAACAACTGAAATTCTCTGGACACAGAGGTACTAATGAGAAAAATATACTCTGGATCTATTTAAATTCGCGATTTATAACTTTACAAGGAGGAAGTCACGAAATAAATATAAGAATTTTCTTGTTCTTTTGCAAAGTGTAGTGAACTGAATCACAATTAAAAGAACTCTTTAACCAGAGCGTTTTAATAACTCATACCATCCTTTCGAAATTTGCTTATTGGATTCCTTTAAAAGTTCCATCTTTATTTTATTTTTTCGTCTTTCTGTTCTTCAAGCTCCATAGCCTTATTAAAACTGATACTTTTCTAATAGCATGAAGCTACTCTATAAGATTCAATTCTACTGATGATGAACTTAAAGAATTTTAACTGTTTTTTACTGTAATTAACGCTTTATCCAGAGGTATCACTACCAACAAAACTGACACTCAAAGCACTCACCCCATTCTGTTTCAATATAGACTCTTCTTTGTCAGACTCATCCATCAAGACAACAGAGGTAAATGTGATGACGAAGATACCGTTCATCAGCAGGGCCAAAAAGAGATGCTTGTGCATCGTGATTCGGTGTACCTGAAGTTGCCTAGATGTACCCAACAAACAAAATCACGTTGGAGCATTTAGACTGTTTCGAAACGTCGTTGAAACTTTACTTCTTTTTACAGCAATGCGATGAAAGTTTTCAGTTTACCTGATACGTAAAACTCTTGTTGGGAAGGTCAAAGTTGCGTTTTTTCAACATAAATTTCTTTAATTCACTTTCTATGTTCCTTATTTAATGCTCTAGATTTATTATATATATTGTAGTTTCAGTATTTTGAATAGCTCTTTGCTTTAGAAAGTACTAGATAACCGTATTGTAATTCTTATATTCTCCCTTTTTACACTTCGGGAGTTTAAAAAATTCACAAAAGTGGCCTGGTCTCCTTCGAGTAACGTTAAATTATGGAACACGCTGATTTTGTTATTACTGGTTTAATTAAGTCAATAAAAACGACAAAAAACAATTACTTGAAAACATTTACAGAACAAACACGTCTGCAATGATTAAGTTATGTTCATGTCAAGAGTGTATTGGAAGACAAACAGAAATTATTACCAAGTTAAACTGTAGACAGACTGATTGTCTAATCAACGATGTAACAGAATGTTTAGAAATGAAAAGTCTGATACCTCCAGACTTGTAAAAGAATTTGAAATCCAGCAAATATGTGACGAGGTTTTGAAAGTTTGTATTTACGTTAAATATTACGAATACCCGTATACTTAGATACGTAAGGATAAAAAAAAACATCTTATTTCCTCTCAAAATAAACATGTTACTGTGAAATGAGATGTAAGTTCCTGATGAGTTATTGAAGGCTTTTGTGTAAAATGAATTTATATCAATAATATGCATGTATTATATAAGCCATTTAATGTGTTCAAACAAATTCATAGATAAATAAAAAAAACATGTTTTTATAAACATATTTACTTAACAGAGATTCTCAATTTCAATCTTTGAACAGAGCCGTTTAAGCATTTGTTTAATAACAAATAAAAGCTTGGAATGGTATGTTCTTTCATTGGGGGTGTGTCTGTGAGCCAGACAAGTTTCGAAGAATTCCACTCCTCATCAGTGACCCTGGACACTACCATCAATGAAACTTCACAGACACA
>NW_013665809.1:180066-183420 GCF_000517525.1 Limulus polyphemus | reverse complement strand
CTAACAATACGAATAATTAAATTGTGGTGGAATGCTACAAGTTCTTCAAATACCTATAGAATGATAGGTTTCGTCTTTGTGGGCGTAAAACACTTAAAATATACCATTTCGATTTTCAATCTTTGTTATTTTCCTTCTCCTTTAATCTTGCTGATACGGTTAAGCATAATGATATATATATATATATATATATATGCATAATTATGACTGAATTAACTGGATAAAATTGTCGACTCTTTCGCCCATTTCCTTTTCGTTTCGGCATTCTTTTAGAAAATTAAAACAACAATATTTTGTGTATTTAGTTTTAGAAATAAAATCCTAAATAATTAATTTTTTGTTTATTACGACTTACTGAAATATGCGTAACAGGTCTTTTTTTTTCTGCTTTAGCTTCGAATTAAGCTAATGGACTATATCAAATAATAAATCGTTTCAGTAATATTTCCACTAATTCTTTACACACTTACTACAACATCAAACCAAGATTATGTGAAAAAGTATTTAATTAAGACTCTGTAATAATTTTAATTTTTTTACTTGGAAAATTTAAGAAAGTGGAAAAGTGCCCACTCCTCCTTCTCAGTGTATACCACACTTGATAATGTTAGTTTGTTTTTTCGATTTGTGTATATATCCTTAGAGGGTCACACACATAACAACAAAGCAACTTTGAGACACTTGCACATGTATACATAGAACATGCTCTTTAACTTCACATTTAACTGAGTTTTCCACACTTTATGTAAATAAGACTGAGATAAAAATACTTACTTGTACACAGAAAAAATGATGATAGCAGGAATCAAAACGAATATACTAACAGCAAAAGTAGCAACTTGAAAATACAGCCTGTTCTGGAGATTCTGGATTTTGATAAAACATACATGGACACTTTACTAAGATTTTTAGTCACATTAACATATCTCTTTTAATTTATCTGTGTCTCTACGTATCAAGTGTTTCAAGATCCACATAAAAAACATTACTACAATTCTTAATTTTGATAACAAAATGTTCATAAAATATAACTAAATAGAAATATTCAGTAATAGTGATAAAGAAATCGGCGAAACGTAATTCAAATTAATTTTACCAATTCAAAATATTACAATGATGAACAGTCATTTCTGCGCTAGATTTCATTTAAAACGTTTTAATAGAGATAACATGAAAGAAAACCATATTCACATAAGCAGAAATCATTTCGCTTTCTGACCATTTTCATATAAAGACTCAACAGGGTGCCCGAAAATTATATTAACGAATTTATCAATATGTATATTTATCATGTGTGAGATAATAGAGTACACAATGTCTGCACACCACGTGTTCAACATTGTATAAATTGCACAACTGGTAAAGACAAAGCATCTAAGACACAAAGGATCAAGATTTCTGTCTCCAAAAAAAAAGAAGTAAGCAATTTTATTCGTATAATTTCCGGACACCCTATATCTGACTGTTTTATATTAACTGTATCCAAGACTTTAATTAAGCATCAGTCTTTGTTCAAATTTGTCTCAACCACCGAGACTTGGTTGTGAGTTAGATGAGTGTTAGGAGTTTGATAGCTGCGTATCTTACTGAGAATGTTATTAAAGAAAAATATTACTAAACGTTGGGAATTATAACATTATATCTTATGGGATGTTTTGTTTTCTGAACGAGGCGTTTGTTTCTTAAACATAAACCGGTAAGTAATAAAGTTTTAAACATAGTTCGTATAAACAATAATCGTCACATAATATTAAAACAACGGTATACTTCTTCATGGCAAAAATACTTTCTAATCTGTTTAGCTGGAACTTTTGATGGCTATTAAACAGCATGGTTATGTTAAAGTAGACGATCTTTGGAATGTGTGTGTTACTAAATTATCATTTTAAGTATTGCTCTTTGCGAACAATGGTCATGATAAAGTGATCAATGTTTGGAATGTGTGTTACTAAGTTATTCTTTTAAATACGTTTCCCTGTGAACAATGGTTATGATAAAGTGAACAATGTTTAGAAAGTATGTTACTAAATTATCCTTTTAAATACTCTTCCCTGCGAACAATGTTTGGAATGTATGTTACTAAGTTATCATTTTAAGTATTACTCTTTGCGAACAATGGTTATGATAAAGTGAACAATGTTTAGAAAGTATGTTACTAAATTATTCTTTTAAACACTCTTTCTTTTGAACAATCATCAAGTTAAGGAGAACAGTATTTGAAATGCGTACTTCTAAATATAACGAATGATGAAAATTAATTATCTAAAAAGGAAAAAAAAAAGGTGGTGAGAAAGAACTGGAACGTACAAAGACAATAGATAATTGCTGGACATATGTAGGGAATGGAAAATACGCTACATTGGTCATATGATTAAACCCAAGGGAAGGTTGGCATAGATTCAGATGAGTAAAATCGAAAGAAGAATAGCAATAGGCAGAGACTCGCTTAACGTTTATAACATTAGAAAATGCATTGGAGATGAAAAACTTGAATTAAGAAAATAGATGCTGGTATTGAAGAATAGAGAACCATAATTGTCGACCCTCAGAATCTGGGAAGACACCGACACCACGACATGTGCTACTAAAATGTTCTTCTAAACGCTGCTTCTTTTTAAACAGTTGTTGTGATAAAGAGAATAATATTTGAAACGTATGTTATTACAATATTCTTTCTTTCGAACGATGGTTACAATAAGATGACTAATATCATAAATAATATTCAATGTTAAACTGGTACACAATTGAAAACATTTTATTTAGGCCTATCTATGGCTTTCAAAAAGTTGACGACTCTACATGTTTCGACTCCTGAGGATGACGTCGTTTGGGGTCCCGTTTGTTCTTTGCCAACCCAGTAGTTAACGTATTGAGAAAAGTTCTAATATATACTAAAGCTACATGAGATTTTGATTAAGTCTACTTCTAAATAGTTTTCAATTACCTCTCACATTACGATTGCACATTTTCTTTTAGATTTTGCTAGATGTTAAACTTTGACAAATTTATTTTATTTATATAATCGCATTGAATTATTGTTAGTGTAATGGGATATAGAGACCAGTAGCAATTCATTTGTTATCTCTGCTGATTCTGCTATCAACATTTTAAAACTTTAACTTTCAAGAAAAAACAACAAATGCTTTAAAACATCAAATGTGTAACACGTTATTGACAAAGATGTTTATTAACTGCTCTGGTTTATAAAAACATAATTTGTTTTTGAAATATTACCCCCCCCCCCAAAAAAATAATTCAAAAGACAACAGTTTTTCTTTGTTAAGGGAAAAAGCCATATACAAACCTATTTAAGTATGAACAAGAGGGGGTCCTCAATTGCCGTGGCACTTGAAA
>NW_013665809.1:177218-179118 GCF_000517525.1 Limulus polyphemus | reverse complement strand
CAATACCAAGCGTGGGACGCGCGAATACCTAATTCGATTTTATTCGGGATCTCTACCAGCCTACCTTCAAATTGAAATTATTTTATGTAGGATTATAATTAATTAATCTATGTAACCTTGGGTGTGGTTAAATACGTCAATCGAAAGGATTTGACCTCCTGAGTCCCAAACTGTAAATAGATCTCAAATCTGTCAATCGGTCCAAGAGTCGAGATCAATATACTATTATGTTTGTAGCCCCTTACAAATCAATTCGTCATTTTTGGTAGATAAAGATCATTCCTGACTGTTTTAATAAATTAAATAAGTTTAAACAAAACCCAATGTATAATATTAAAAATGTAATTTGAAATATCCAAATACCACAAAGAGACTAAATATAAAAACACAAATTATCCTTTAAAGGATTATATAACTAAACTAAATTTCTAAGGATATATTTTCATCACAACAGCAAAAAAAAGGAGCTTTAGTCAAAATTTTTTGCAACAAATAATATTTATATGAATTTAAATTGTTTCTTTTTTTCTGCTTGTAAGAGTTCAACTTTACGACATTGTCACTAGTGTGATACAAATACAGACTCTGAAGTATGACTGAATGATAAATACGACATCTGAAAAGCTGTATATATCTATAGAAATTATATTTTTCAACTTGAACGGCACGTAATGTGGCCTATGGTATATGGTCAAGCCATAGACTTTTTAGTTGCAGATATGAACTGTTCCTAATTTTGAACTAATGAAGAAAAGGCAGTCTGTCTGTTAGCTCTCGCCTCCATAAGAACTTTGTCCGACTCCTTCTATAATATAAGAGGATTGACTGTCACTTTTATAACACTTTTATATGAAAGTGCACGGCTCGTTAAGAGACATTCTGTCTTGAACCACGGCCCCTTCGATCCACAGCTAGGCCCCCCTAGGAAGGGAACAGTATCAATCAATGTCTCTGAAGTTCGTGTTTTTTCATAAGTTAATATGCAAACGTGTTACGTATCTACAAAGCTTCAGTTTACACTAACGCATAATTATCGATGTTGTATGTCTTCTTCCGTGACTTTAATATGCAAACGTGTTACGTATCTACAAAGCTTCAGTTTACACTAACGCATAATTATCGATGTTGTATGTCTTCTTCCGTGACTTTAATATGCAAACGTGTTACGTATCTACAAAGCTTCAGTTTACACTGACGCATAATTATCGATGTTGTATGTCTTCTTCCGTGACTTTAATATGCTGTTTTATGTAACAACAATATATCATTTGTAATTTCTCCGCATAAACAACGGGTGACATTCTTTCCCAAAATATAGGAAGCGGTATTCTCCCTTTGCGAAGACTAAAATGACTTTTCTCGTTACTTCTCTTCCATTTCATCCTTGTATTTTCATCATATTTTGTCTGCGTGACAGAAATTGGACGACAACAAATCATATTAAATATTTCTTTCTGCGCGTTTTTGATATATAGATATTTAAGCGTTTGTGTTGAGAACGAAACTTTAAATAAAATATAAGACATTTCTTCTGTTCGCTGTAGCCTGAAGATGGTACATTGATAGTTTCCGCATAATGTTTTATACTGATAGCTATTATTGGACTTTGTACAGCTGTTTTATCTTAAGAAAACGCATACATTAAATCGGATATTTTATCATGATCTAACTTTGGTTTTGTGTTATCACAACTTGGATTAACATATCGGAAAGCACAGAGGCAAATGTGTGATGAAACTGAACTTAAAAACAAACATCTGGCATTTTGTAAAACATTAAAGGAACTAAATATTGTTGCGTCAGCGAGTCACATGACCACCGTTTTATTAAGTAAAGACTTGTGTCGTTAAAATTTCGTCGGAACGAAGTTACGGAAAGTTAATTAACAAACGTAGACGTA
>NW_013665809.1:172547-176246 GCF_000517525.1 Limulus polyphemus | reverse complement strand
GACTTGTGTCGTTAAAATTTCGTCGGAACGAAGTTACGGAAAGTTAATTAACAAACGGAGACGTAACAATATGTTTATAAGTACACTTGCATATTGCGCTAAGCTCCAAGTTAATATTTCTAAAAATGTCTCAAGTGTTTCTTAATGTTATTGCTTTTGCTAAGAACTATCATTAGCAGTTAATTTTGAAAATAACAATAAATAATAACCTTCCCCATCATTTTGCGGTGTGTGCTATAAACAATGTTTAAATCAGCACCTTGAGATTTCACATCTGATTGTATCAATGGTTTAATGAATTGTTCTTTCTAAAAACTTCTCATGTTCACGTTTTTGAGTGATACTGACAATTAGAACTAACAGGAGCGTTGTAGTCTGAGTTATCTAGTGCATAAACAGAGCAGAAGCTAGTTTGTAGTTTGAGTTTTCTAGTGCATAACCAGAACAGAAGCTAGTTTGTAGTTTGAGTTATCTAGTGCATTACCAGAACAGAAGCTAGTTTGTAGTTTGAGTTATCTAGTACATAACCAGAACAGAAGCTAGTTTGTAGTTTGAGTTATCTAGTACATAACCAGAACAGAAGCTAGTCTGTAGTTTGCGTTATTTAGTGCATAACCAGAACAGAAGCTAGTTTGTAGTTTGAGTTATCTAGTACATAACCAGAACAGAAGTTGGTCTGTAGTTTGCGTTATCTAGTACATAACCAGAACAGAAGCTAGTCTGTAGTTTGAGTTATTTAGTACATAACCAGAATAGAAGCTGGTCTGTAGTTTGCGTTATTTAGTGCATAACCAGAACAGAAGCTAGTTTGTAGTTTAAGTTATCTAGTACATAACCAGAACAGAAGTTTGTCTGTAGTTTGAGTTAGTTAGTGCATAACCAGAACAGAAGCTAGTTTGTTGAGATCTCAAAATTAGTTTTCCTTCTTAAAATATGGGTGGATTAATAACATGGAAGAAATGAAGAAAGAGAAAAGCTTAAGCCATTCTCAGAAATAATTAACCTAACAAGTTTTCTGCAGAAAGCGTTCTTTTAGCACCCACTGCTTGAGTAGCATACTTAAAATACGTCGAGTGTCAAGGCACTGCTACAAAATCTATGAAATGTTACATTAACATATGTTTTACTCCGTGTAATCAATGGTCTTTAATCATTATCTTGACCTTTTGACCTCCGGGAAAGTGAAATTGATCAATAATTTGAATAACATGGAGCTTTTACATTATTAGTATCAAAATAGACTATCATAGCACTTCGATAGTTAAGATTTATATGATTAGAAGCTGTATCAATAACGAAATAAAAGATGCGGAAATTCTTTCAACAGTTGAAAATGTGTTGTTAAAATCGTTGGCGGTTTCGTTTTTTTTTTTCTGATACATGAACAGATAGATGCCTAGTGAGGTTCATTTATAAGTCGATGGATACTGAATGTTCTTAAGTCTAAATGTTAAACTAGTGTGTCACATATAAGTGTATTTAAAAAACGCATCACTCAAACACTTTAAAATTATCATACCTTTACAATCCCACATTGCGAGTAGTTCGTCCATTCGGTGTTGTATTTATTGATAAACCACGTGCCATTCTTCCAACACTGTTTTTTTGCGTAGCCTGTTGTGAGACAAATATATATAGAATTACATGAAATACCAAACAACCGAATGTTCTTAGTTTCTTCTCGCTGAAATCAGGTAATATAAATTCTTACTTAAAAACTTAGTTTATCTCGATCTAATACGTCAAAAACAGTTCAGATATACTTGGTGCGATTGGAAAGTTTTATATCGGGTGAGGAATCAATCGGATATTGTGTTTCTTTTTCGATTCGTTTGTTTGAAGTTAAGCACAAAGCTACACAATGGGCTATCTGTGCTCTGCCCACCGCGGGTATCGAAACCCGGTTTCTAGCATTTCAACTTTGCAGACATATCGCTGTGCCACTGGGGGCTTTTCGTTTTGTTTATATATATAATATATATATATATATATATTTATATTTATAAACTTATATACGTGTTTAATGTTCTAGCATCTGCCTTCAATGCGTCAGAAATATATACAGCTTGTTACAGGATAGCTCTCAAACCTAACGAAACGTTAACTTTACATAAATGTAGCTGTTAAATAAATAATTAAAAACGTATTATGTCGCATTCTTATAACTCGCCATAAAAATGAGGAACCAAAGTACGTTTTTTATTCAGAATATTTCATTCGAACGTAATGTTCAGTTTGAATATTTGCGAAGTATATTATTTGAATCTTGGAGTAAAGTGTGAGTTATTTTAAAAAGGTTTAAGTTTGTACTTTTAATCTAGCTACATGACAACGTTGACCCTTTTGCTGAAATTTCAACCCTATGAGCTACAATGAAGTTATGTGTGTGTGTTTTCTCGTCACGCACAAACTTATCCTTTGAGCGAAAATAAGAATTGTTTTAAATAACAACAACTTAGTTCCGTTTCCGTTTGAAAGAAATTCAGGTATCATGTTTTTCCGGATGGAAAAACGTAACATATTAATATAAATATGTCAAAAACGGATATAGATACAAAGAAAGGAGAAATGGGACCAATCAATATCACAAGGAGAGCAGGAGAAAAAATAAATAGAATAAGAATAAAACAAAATATGATAATAGAGAGAAACGTGTTTCATATTTAAGATGAAAAGAATAATCGAATAGAGGTGAAAACGTGGAATTAAGTTTAAAATATTTGAATGATCTTATCGGGAAAATAATAAAAGGAAGATATTACTTGATAACAAAGGCATACAAGAGGATGAATAAAGAAAGAGAAGCAGAAAATTAGAGAAGGAGTTACACAGATATAAAGAAAAATAAATTGAAAGTTTCTGCTAGAAAACTTGAATTTGTGAAAACGAGAAAGTTCGTTTGTTGGTTTTGAATATCGCGCAAAGCTACACGAGGGCTACCTGCACTAGCCGTCCCTAAGTTAACAGTGAAAAACTAGAGAGAAGACAGCTAATAAACACCACCAATTCTTGGGCTACTCTTTTACCAACGAATAGTGGGATTGACCATCACATTATAATGTCCCCACGACTGAAAAGGCGAGCATGTTTGGTGTGACGGGGATCCGAAAACAGGAAATATTTGGTCATTAATGAGATATGAAGTCATGTATAAAACTGATACCCATATTTGTTTAAGACTAACAAAAATCACCTATCGATCAAGCTTTGACCTAGGTTTTAGCTGCAAAATAACATGTTTTTTATCTTGTTTCTTCAAACAGGGTAATTTAAAAAGCCGCTACTAATCTTGAATTGTTATACTTTTCAAATAAATGCGTTAATTTCTATTGCTTTATACTAAAACAGCTTTTCTTTCACACATGTAATTAAAATATGCATAGTTATTTAACTAGAATTTTAGCTCCAGTCTAAAAGTAAATTAATATGTAGCATAGACCACTGCCTACCTGAAACGTCACAAAATGATATCTAGTATAGACCACTGCCTACCTGAAACGTCACAGAATGATATCTAGTATAAAACACTGCCTACCTGAAACGTCACAAAATGATATCTAGTATAGACCATTGCCTACCTGAAACGTCACAAAATGATATCTAGTATAGAACACTGCCTACCTGAAACGTCACAAAATGATATCTAGTATAGAACACTGCCTACCTGAAACGTCACAGAATAATATCTAGTATAGACCA
>NW_013665809.1:163491-171830 GCF_000517525.1 Limulus polyphemus | reverse complement strand
GAATGATATCTAGTATAGACCACTGCCTACCTGAAACGTCACAGAATGATATCTAGTATAGACCACTGCCTACCTGAAACGTCACAAAATGATATCTAGTATAGAACATTGCCTACCTGAAACGTCACAAAATGATATCTAGTATAGACCACTGCCTACCTGAAACGTCACAAAATGATATCTAGTATAGACCACTGCCTACCTCAAACGTCACAAAATGATATCCAGTATAGACTTCTATACTAGATATCATTTTGTGACGTTTCAGGTAGGCAGTGTTCTATACTAGATATCATTTTGTGACGTTTCAGGTAGGCAGTGTTACTGCCTACCTGAAACGTCACAGAATAATATCTAGTATAGACCACTGCCTACCTGAAATATCAGAAGATTATATCTAGTATGGAACACGTCTGATAATTATTTTCTTTAAGTTAGATACATCCTGATAACCGACTTTCTAGTTTGGTTTTTGTTCATGCCACGTGGTGTAAAATGGAAAATAGTGGTTATCAAAAATATACAAAATGAGACTTGGAGTACTGTTTATTGATAGGAGCAAGGCTACACAATGGGCTATCTGTTCTGTGCCCTCCATGGGTATCGAAACTTGGTTTTTAGCGTTATAAGCCTTCAGACTTATTGCTGAGTAACTGGGGCCTGACGGGGTGTATGATTTCTATGCCAGGTTTAAAGTTCGCCCTGTAAGTGGACACTTCTTTTAATTCAATCACAATTATGTTCTTATACAGTTTAGTTTGAAGTTCCCATCTAGAGACAATTCTATTTAATTGCATGATTTTCATTACTCATTCATTCAACGCACTTAAATTAATCAGGTTTTTTGAGTGAACTTTATGTTCTTCTGCTTGTTTACTGCGTCACTAGATATAATATGTTGGTTTATAGCAACTCTTGGGAATTAATTAGGTGTCAGTTTGAAGTTGCCGTTTTTTGCCGTTAGTGAGTTACGTGACTAGCCTTTAAAACTAATTACTTAATTGCATATTCTAAAACTAGAACAATAAAGATTTATACAAAGACTGAAGGGGGAGGAGGTAACCTGAATCGCGGTCTTATAAAGCATGTTCTGGTTTTTGTTTGCTATATGTAATCCTTCCTAGAACCGTGCTTGCCGAAATTAGGTCAGAAACTAGCGATCAACTAGACGATCAGCAGGAGTGGATCATAAAACCTCCGCTTGTTTGACAACTCTTTCACGTTCATCAGTTTGTATATTTAATATTCTGCTAGTTTCACTCTTTCACGTTCATCAGTTTGTATTTTAATATTCTGCTTATGTTTTTAAAGCCTTAATTTATCTAATCTAACAAATAATGAACATCTTAATTATGATACTATAATGTTTTAAAATAAAACAGTTGTGGTAGATTTTATGAAGAACGAGTAAATAATACATATATAAACATAAACTCATTTCTAATCCCCATTTTCAGCACATAATTCTCCCGAATAATCGAAGACTTATCAAAAAATTGGGTTATTCATTTGCAGCACACAATTCTCCCAAACACTCGGTGACTTATCGAGAAATTGGCTAAATTACTGAGCTCAAACAACGTAAAAGTTACTAACCTCGTTAAATCTTACGTTAATCACAAAAAAGCTTTCTTTTCAGAAAAATCGAGGGCTATTCTGTAAAACATAGTGACGCCTCTAATTTCTCTTATATTGATGAAACGAATAGGATATTAAATATGCAAACTGATGAACGTGAAAGAGTGAAACCGGGGGGAACTCTTTTTTTTTTTTTTTTGCTTTACAGATTCTTTAAAGTTTTGGAATATTATTTGGTAGTACAATTCCTAAGCTACTGTATTACAGGATTTGTATTTGTTTATCAGATATACCTAACTATAGCTTAGACTGATGATATAATTGGTTGTTATGGTAATTTACTGTTCTTGTTCCAAAGTATGATTTGTTTCACTGATTATCAACCTAAACTGAATAGAAGTCCTAGCTAACCGATGTCATTAAAGTGTTTTAATTATTATGGTAGTTTATTGTTATTTTTAAATTACTGTTTGTTTTCACTTGTTTACTAGACTGAATTAAAAACAATTCAAATTGATGGCATTAACAACATGGTTGCCATGCTAATATACTTCATTTGTTGCAAAATACAGCCTGTTTACCTGATTATCAGATTGTATCACAAACACTCCAGATTAATGGCATTAATAACACGGTTGTCATGCTAATATACTTCATATGTTGCAAAATACAGCCTGTTTAGTGAATTACTTGAGTATGTCACCAACACTCCATATTGATGGCATTAATAGGTCTTGGTTGTCATGGTAAATTACACCTTTTGTTGCAAAGTACAGTTTGTTTATGTTATCTCTTTTTTTTTAACAACTGTCATGGATTCTCCCATTTCAACAGTTGTACAGGTGTTTTCCTCAAATAAATTAACATTTATATGTAAATTAACTTTAAGTTTCATTACTTCAAACCTCACAAGCAATATACAAAAGCAATTACTCGTATGTAACTCTTAGTTTTCAAAAAGTTCCCCTATACAAAAGCAATTACTCGTATGTAAACTTTTAGTTTTCAAAAAGTTCCCCTATACAAAAGCAATTACTCGTACGTAAACTCTTAGTTTTGAAGTGAGTAAGTTAATGAGTGTTTGATAACTAGAAATGGAATAAGAGATTTTCATTTTGTAAATTCTGGAAAGTGGATTAGAGAAAACACAGATACTGATAGAAATATTGAATAATTCTGTATAAACTTTTGTTTAATCTTCTCCAAAAGAATTCCCTTAGAATAATATTGAGTTTCGTTAGAAAGATATGATGGTTCTAAACATTCTTCCCAAGAAAACAAACTTTAATTTTGTATATTTATCCAACTATGAATAGATCTTAAACATTTTCTACTTTATTGAGACATCCAAAGCTTTAATCCTACATAATCTGTTATCGATCCTACTAGCAACTAAAGAATTGCCAGTATAACATTTACTCTATTATCGGATAATTATCAGGTATTTCCTTTTTCCTTTTGCTATCGTTTATAGCTTCCGCCCCTCTACAGAAAAAACTGACAGACTTATATGCAAAACGTTAGAAAGTGATGCTACGAATGGCTCTTCCCGAATTGTCCATTCATGGACTTGGAAAGAAAATATAGAGGAATTATTCAGAACACTTGCATTGAATAAGTAATCGTGAAAAAATTTGATAAGTTAATACAATGTTCGGAAGTCGTTTGTTATTTTACATGAACTAAAACCTTTAGGCTTAAAGACTTACTTGTAAAGTAATCACTTTTTGTTTAGTTTCTTTTATTCTATTCCACAATTACTAAAAAAGGTCACTGAATTGCACAGAATTGAAAAGTATTACACCTACAAAATGATAATAAATATAATATATTCTTCTGTTTGGATAAAAGATCAGCAAGAAGTTGAACCACTACCAAACCAATAGGAAGAAGAAAATTAAAGAGATGTGCTTACGAGCGCAATTTGGAGGCTCACTCTTGAAGTAGACGTGATCAGGACACACGGCTAAAGCCGTTTTACCCCCAGGAGTGTCTGGCCAGCAGTTCCAGCCGTCCCAAGTCCTCGGACAGTATTTTTTATCTAGGAAAGTAACAAACAAACAAACAGTGGTTTTAATCACTGAGTTAAAAAATTAACTGATTTCACTAGACCTTTTCATGTCAAGCCTAACTCTACACAACTACTTGAACTTCTCAAGCAAATGTCGTCCCTGATTTTGAACTGAAAAACTCGATGAAAGGCAACTAGTCAACTAATCCACTGACAACTGTCTGACTGAATAATGGAAGTTGACTGTCATTCTTGTAGCGCATACACCCCCCCCCCAAAAAAAAAATAAATAAACCAGAGTACAACTGGATACAAATCATGAACCCTCGTATTCACTAGGTCATACTCGGCTCAACAACAAGAGAATAATAAAACTATTTGTTTTCATTTCGAACATTCACACATATCAAAATATCTGACTTTGAATTTTTTGTTTTCGCTAAGCTCAAAGCTACACAGTGAGTTATCTGTGCTCTGCCCACCGCGATTATTAGCGTTATAAATCCTCGGACTTACCGCTGAGTCATTAGAGAATTTCACTTTTGATTACGTAATATTGTCTACGGCTTTATCTAATAATAATAACAGTTTTTTTTTCTAGATTACGTTTAATACTAGGATACAAAACGTAATTTATTTTAACTTCACATTAATACACACACTTGACGAATTGTTTTGTTGCATTACTCGAAACAAGTTTTAATTTTTAGACTGAACATTTGTCAGTAACGAATAACGAAATCCTACAGATGCTCTACTAGGATTAGACCTCACACGACTTCTTTCAATAACTTCGTTACTCATCATTTCGTTGTAATGGAGTGTATGAGCAAATTGTATTAGTTTACAGTCTTACGGTTATCAAGGAGCATTGTGAAGCAACAGCGGCTGCATCAGCGAACCAGCAGGCATCGTAAGAGAGTACCAATATAGTCACGAAACCGTGAAATACGACTCGGGGGATTATTTTTTTTCGCGGATGAAGTAAAAAAACATCAGATTATTCTTCTGGTATCAAAAAACGTTTCTCAACATGATTTTGTTTGACGTAAAATGTTTTGGACCTTTGAATGCAGTAAATGATACAATATACAAGTTTCTATTGCTCGTTAATTCAAAACTTCTTTTAGCAAAATATTTGCTTTCAAAACTGTAAACCCGTTTATTTTTTCACAACACTTCTGCTAACAATAGCATTTTGAAATTAAAACTTTCCGACTCTTTCTTTCTTCCTACAAGCAACCTAGAGTGCGCGTATTTTAGTGTTAGAGTCACTGAGAAGTTTATTTATTTCAGTAACAGCATTTTGAAATTAACGGTTCGCCGAACCTCCATTTCTTATAAGAAGCAAAATTTAGGCTTATAATGCTAAAAATTGGGTTTCGATACGTGCCGTGGGCAGAGAACAGATAGCCAATTGTATATCTTTGTGCAAAGAAATTGCAAATGGCCTGAAAAATATCGATTTTTTAATCACTCTCATGATTTAATAATAGCGTTCGTCCTCTTAAAGCACGACTTTGTGTAACAGCAGTTGTATCAACAGCTCGAATGAATACTAGACCACAGCAGGGAACTGTTTAATAACAAGGCCGTGTTTTAAATCCTTTTTGTTGTTTCGGGTTTAAACACTACCGTTTCAGTCATATTGGCCTTTAATTAAGTAATGAGCGTCAATATTTAAATGCTGCCCCCCCCCCAGTGGCACAGCGGTATGTCTGCGGACTAACAACGCCAGAATCCGGGTTTCGATACCAGTGGTAGGCAGAGCACATATAGCCCATTGTGTAGCTTTGTGCTTAACTTCAAACAAACAAAAAGTGTTAATGTTGAAAATCAAAACGTCCGTGGTTACGTTTCCATTAATTGATTCTTAGACACACACGTTCAGTTTTCGTTAATAAAAACTAAATTAACAATTTTAAGAATGTTTAGCAGGTGAATTATAAGGATCAACGAAAAATTCTATAGAACAATTCGACAATTGAGGATATAGCGATGTAAAATTATAGCGCAGTACACATTTTAATGATTGATAAACGAAATAGTTTTCAAAGAATCCAAACTTTAGCATATCGTCTAAGGGCATTATTATAGACTCCACCTTTTTATTTAAGTGACGCGTGATAAGTATTAGTATTTTAAACATGAACGGAACTTTCTACGATGGGTTAAACGACCAGATCACAGATTCCACGTTTTAGACATAGCCGTATCCGATTTAGAAATGCTGGTTAGAGGTATGGCAATCAGTCAGCATCTTGTAATTTACGCTGCTATTCTTAGCCAAATAGTGAAATTGACTGTTATGGTTATAACACCCCCATAACTATAAGTAAGGAGCGTATTCAGTAGTTTATCCCGGCTCAAACTTCGGACCTTAAAGCCACAGCCCAGTACGCTAACAACTAGACTACGCCTTTTCCAATGGTTGTGTTTAAAAGTCAACAAAAGCCTGGAATGACCTGATGTTAGGGCACTCAACTCGCAATTTGCGGGTTTGAATATCGTCATCGAATATGCTCGCCCTTCCAGTTGTGGGGGCGTTTTAATTTTCAGCCAATCCCACTATTTGTTGGTAAAAGAGTAGATTCAAGGGTTGGTGGAGGGTGGTGTTGACTAGTAGCATTCTCATGCGTCTAATTTGTCGTATATTTAGAAAGGACCTTATTTGGTTCAATACTACGTTAATAACTGGTAACTATAAAAACAACTACATATCGGGTGTGCTTTCTGATGATGCTAGTAACGAAATATTGACCTTCCTAACTCCTCTAAATGTCATGCTTCTCTATCGGAACTACTTTCGGTGTTAAGCATGATCTGGATTATGTTATTTTTAATTACTATTAACTATAAGTGCATGTCTATTTGAACATACTGCTCTTTTGTTTACAAAAATTAGCCAGATTTCAATTGTTTATCATGTGTTTCAGAACGGTTCACTTCGATTCAGATTCGTCCGATTTCTATTTTAACGCTCAGAATTATTTTTAATTACCATTAACTATAAGTGCATGTCTATTTGAACATACTGCTCTTTTGTTTACAAAAATTAGCCAGATTTCAATTGTTTATCATGTGTTTCAGAACGGTTCATTTCGATTCAGATCCGTCCGATTTCTATTTTAACGCTCAGAACACCATGGGAGTCAAAAATTTGAATTCACGACTGTGATAAACTCTTATGAACTCAAGCTCGTTCCTGGAATTTATCGATATGGAGTTATTAGCAAACTGTAGAGAAGCTGGCCTGCAGTTCTGAGTTTCTATTAAAGTTTTGAGTAATGGATGTAAAGCCAGATGCGTGGTTTTGTTCACGCTGGCCTGCAGTCCTGAATTCCTATTGCAGCTTGATTAATGCATGTATAATTATTTCCATTACTTTATATATATATATATTTATATCATATAAGGTGGGGCAAAAGTGATTATTCAGTTTATTCATTTATGACATGGTTTAATTTGTAATGATTACTCTAAAACAAACAATATTTAATTTGTTTTCAACTGTCTTCGGAATATTTGTTTTAGTACCAACCGTATAATACCAACTATACCAATCGTATAGCAGCTTTTAATCCACTGTTTATATAATGCTATTTTTGAATTTGTTTTAATAGTAATTTATCCCTGAATTGATATATGCGCCTTTGTGCTTTGATTCGTATTTAATTTCTACTATTATCCAACAAAATGTTCGATCTTAAAAATATTTAGGTCATTTTGTGTTAAAATTCTTTAACTATCTAATTCTCAAAGGATAAAACTACTAAATGTAAAATACCAAAATAATATTTACCATTAACGGTGACAGGTGTGGAAGTCATTTCATCACAACATTTAGCAGCAGCTTTACAGCAGGAGACCCAGTTTTCAGCATAGCGTTTTGACAAAAACGTGTCAAAAATCAGATGACTACGGTTCTTCGTCTCAGCTAGATATGTCTTGTTTGTTAGTGGGTCTTTTAAAGTTCCTACACTGACGTATCTAGAACAAAAAATAATTTGTTCAAAGAAAGAGATAAAAACAAGGAATGAGCAACATAAATGGGTCTGTAAAATTACATTATTTACACATAAATAGATGTTAACAACCATACATAAACAATTTATGTATTCCTTGACTGACTCATTGAAAAATAATTTCATACACATACCTGCTTATGTATGTATAAAGATAACTTTAGAAACAGTAAAATGTTTCTTAACACGCTACCAGGAGCTTCAAAGACAGAGGTTACTTTAAAATGTACCATTTCTATATTCTCGTTCAAGAAAACTTCAGAAAAGTTTTACGCAGAGATAATATATTGTATTTATATTTTATTTGTGTTAACAGTTACTAGTTCGCCATCAGATGGCTCAAGAGCTGGATATTTCCAAGTATGTAACTGATTCACCAAAACTATTTGAAGCATTTTGTAGTGTTCCGAGTAAAGTGGATCCATTACTATGGTTTGCCAAACTTTTGATATCAAACTCGTCACACCAAACGTTTAGTAAATCTTACTCGGTAGTACGACCTACCTAGAGAGAACTCTTAAATTAACCAACACGTAGTTATCTCCAACTGGTTCTATAATATGTTAAGAAATATCCATACTCTATGTTATTTGAGTGATTTATTAGAAAATAAACTCTGCTTTCCAATAAAATAACTCTACTCTTAGTTTGTTTGTTTGATTTGAATCTCGCGCAAAGCTACACAAGGGCTATCGGCGCTAGCCGTCCCTAATTTAGCAGTGTAA
>NW_013665809.1:156506-163147 GCF_000517525.1 Limulus polyphemus | reverse complement strand
AATAGTGGAATTAACCGTCACATTATAACGCCCCTACAGCTGAAAGGACGAGCATGTTTAGCGTGACGGGGATTCGAACCCGCGACCTTCAGATTTCGAGTCGAACGCCCTAACCACCTGGCCATGCAGGGCGATATTTTATGTGAATCTGTACGTGTAACTAGGATTCTGGACTGAAAGATCATGTAACACTTACATCATATATGAAGTTATGAAAGTGTATTTTCTGTGTGTACATAACTACACTGGAACTGGTCTTATTGTGTTGGAAAGCAGCATATAATAAAATACACATTATGAATATTTTCCCTGTGGATTAAAGGGTTACTAACGTTGAGTTGAAGGTGTTGATTTAGTGGAGATTAGTATGCAATAAATACAATATTTTCTTTTGAAAAAAATAGAAGTCTCAGAAGTTCACATCCTTTTGAGTGTAAGACTTAATTGGTATTTTAACATTTAAATATATTACAGCATCATATCAACGAAAAATTGTGACAAGTGGCATTAACGTCTTAAATTTCACAGATCAATCTGAAAATATTTTAGGTTAAGTAAAAAACAATTTAAAAACAACTAAAACTCAGCTTCTCAAAGGGATATTAAACATATATATATAACCATATCAATGTTTAAATATTTTCTTACTTATACGGAAATATAAAAAAACAACAATCTGATGACAACCTAAGAAATAGCTATAAAAATACTTATGTACTCAAACTTAGGATTGTCCGTGTGGAACGCCCAATCTGGCATGAAATGGTAACACCATGCGCATGCGTCATACTCATATATATCTTTAATATAGAATCCTCTCTGATTCCGACATTTTACAGATTCCTTTGGCATATGAGTAGTGGTGGTGGGCTTCAATTCCCGTTCGGCACGTAATGAATCCCACTGTGCGGTCACAGACATCATCCGTTCCTCATGCACGCTTGGAAGTTCTGCAGAAGACGATCCCCACTGTTCAGACGTCACACTTGGAGGATAATCCACTGTCTGTTCAGTGTACGCACAACCAAACTGTGGGAAAATGTGAACAATTGTTAGAAACCATCCTCGATAATTCTCGTCGAAAACCACACACGAAATTATACAACTTTCACACAAGAGTAACAACACACACATTATCCTATTTTTTTAATTGAAATAATTACGTCTCTTAAAACTATACATCTTCAGGTAATTCAGGACTTGTCATCTTTTATCATAGGGCGTGTTCCTAAGTACTCCAATGATTGTATTCCACTTGTTTCTATATAGCTATTGTCCGACTTTAGAAATAAATTACTGTTGTTTGTAGTTAAGCACAAAGCTACACGATAATCTATCTGTGCTCTGCCCACTACGAGCATCGAAATCATGTTTCTAGCGTTGTAAGTCCTCAGACATACCACTGTGCTACTGGGGGGAGGCTATTGAAAGAGAATCGTGTTTCAGTCATTTTTGTCTTTCTAAAATTACACTGGAAAAAGGTTTATCGTTAAAAACAACCACTAGATGGCCAATTTTCTCAGGTCACGTCATTCTCAATTTTATCATAAAAAACAAACACACAACGTTTTTTTTTTCACCCAAATTTAACAGCCATTATCCTCTTACGTCTAGGATCGATCTCGCTTCACTTAACATGTCGGACACTTTGCGGTCATGGGTACGTTATAAGAGTAGCGATCAAAACCCTCTCTTCGATTAGACTAGCCCACAAGTTGGCGGAAGGTGGTGTTGACTAGCTGCCTTCACTCTAGTCAATCACTTCTAAATTAAGAATGGCTAGCGAGGATAGCCCTCTATTAGCTGTGTGCAAAATTCAGCAAACAACTCTTACGTCTGTATGAGCTCTCCATTTCTGTATAAGCCAATTTAAATAGATTAAATTATTTTTTATTTATTTTTTAATTGAATAAAAATATCAAGAAATGAAGTTATTTAATTTTACTATAACTCCTCCGGCCAAGAATTATATGTCTCTTATTGAGCAAGATTGGCACAATTTTTGTCAAGCAACATTCTAAAGACAGAAATACGTTCGTTGTCCTCAAGATGATACTTATTCACTAAATATGAAACGTTGTTTTCTCAGCACTACTTAAACCACAGGAGGTTTAGGCCTGACATCCTGTAGATTTGACACTTCTCCAATCCTAAACCTGGAAATTTTAAATACGACTATACCATGGGTTTCAGCTATTATTTAATGCTTAGATAATACGAAGCTATATGGCAAAATAAAGCAGCCTTTTTGTATATTCTGAGGTTGGTCTTTTTGTTTCCTATAAAGTTGGAAATGTTTATTTTTTCTGTGGCATTCTAAACTGTGTTTATGTAGGATGAGTATTCAAAGCTTCGGTCAGTATCATAGTTTTAATTTAAGTTTATTTAACCTAATAATAAAGCTATTTATATGCTAATATACAAAGTTTCGGAAATATGAAAAACGCAATAAATTAACATACATAACAGCTACGTTTAGATGTTATTCTAACAGAATATAAACTGTACGAAGCGCATTTTTTAGACGATAAATAGTTGAACAGACTACAATAACCACGCAGTGCATGCTTCGATGCCAAATGAAGCGAGCGCGTCTCGAAGAGAGTTCATGTTTAGACGTCATACTTGAATAAATTGCCACCTATAAAGGACACATCTTTAGATGCTTTACTTATACACACTCAGTGGTAAGTCTGAGGACTAATAATGCAAAAAATCAAATTTTGATACCCTCGGTAGGCAGAGCACAGATAGCCCATTGTGCAGCTTTGTGCTTTTGGACATAATACAGCTCGCACAGAGATCAAATGTGTAAACGCTATACCTGAATACACCACATCTATGTGAAACACATAGTGGAAATTTACACATAACCGGTCTTAATTTTGAGCTCATAGACAAGAGGGAAGACAGCTAGTCAACAACACCCATCGTCAATCCTTGAGCTCAGAGACAAGAGGGAAGACAGCTAGTCAACAACACCCATCGTCAATCCTTGAGCTCATAGACAAGAGGGAAGACAGCTAGTCAACAACACCCATCGTCAATCTTTCAGCTATACTTGTCTGAATGAGTAGTTGGATTTGACTGTCACCCTTTTAAAGCACCCACCACCCTAAAAGTGCGGGGCGCGTTTTTAAAGAACCGTACGCTAACCACTATTATATTAAAGTAGAGCTACAGAAAAGGCTATCTGTGTTCTGCCCACCACGGGTATCGAAACCCGGATTCTAGCGTTGTAAGTCCGCAGACATACCTCTGTGCCACTGGGGGCCAAAACATTGTTAGCATACCACCTACTGGAATAGACTAACCTTTGGATTAATTTATCCGTAATTAAAGTTTAGAGATAAAAATATTGTTAACATACCAAACTACTGAACAGTCCAACCTTTAAGTTAACTATCTGTAGTTAAAGATTAAAGAACAAAATATTGTTAACAAAGTAGCTACTGGAACAGACCAACCATTAGGTTAACTTTCCAAAGTTAGTGATTAAAAATCAAAATATTGTTAACATACCTGCTACTGGAACAGACCAACTATGAGGTTAACTTTCCAAAGTTAGTGATTTAAAAATCAAAATATTGTTAACATACCAGCTACTGGAACAGACCAACTATGAGGTTAACTTTCCAAAGTTAAAGATTTAAGATTAAAATATTGTTAACATATCAACTACTATAACACTGACTTGCTTTTCGGTAAATGATATGCGATCTGTGCCTGTTTAAATGGCCGACTAAGTCAATTGTGCATGCCAACGGGAAATCCTAAAAAAGGGAAACTACCAACAGATACCCCATTATTTCCGTGAAATACTCATATAAAATATCTGCATTTTGTCAGAACTTTAAATTACTAAAAAAAAGATTGCCCCACAGATATGATTCTTAAGTAAAAATACAGCGAAAAAAAACATTCTAATTGCGTCAAGCTGAACCAACCATGGCCCACTAGATAACTTGCACAAAACTGTGGATACGATGATTCGTGGCTCGTGACTTGTTGCCGCAAAAAAAAAAACACTTCTCACTTTGGTGGCATGGTTGCAATATAAGACTGACGTTCGAATCAGACTAAACTAGTTGAAGATGCTGTTGAATAGCTGCTCCTCCTCTGACCTACGAGTTCAAAGTTAGACACAAATACGCAACATTATGGTATAAATCAAACGGTATAAGTTACACAAGTGTCTTATTCCCAGTTTTAAAGTTCTAATACAATGCGTAATCAATTACCTTACCTAATAACTGGAACTATTGAATTTATCTTTCCCGAATTAAGTATATTTAGCCGAAGATACGAACTAGTAAACAGCACCCACCGCCAACTCTTCGGTTGCTATTTTCTGATAGAATAGTGGGATTTGACTGTCAATCAAATAGCGCAACAATGACACCAAAATGTGGAGTTTTTACGGCAACAGGACGCGAACCATGAACCCTCAGATTCACAGTCCAAATACGCTAACCACTGCACCACTTCTTTTAATTTTAATCTTTTCTAACAAGAACTGTTTTTAGCGGGTGTTTGTTTGTTTGTTTTGAATTTCGCGCAAAGCTACACGAGGGATATCTGCGCTAGCCATCCCTAATTTAGCAGTGTAAGACTAGAGGGAAGGCCGCTAGTCATCACCACTCACCGCCAACTCTTGGGCTACTCTTTTACCAACGACCGTCACTTTATAACGCCTCCACGGTTGAAAGGGCGAGCATGTTTGGTGGGACGGGGATTCAAACCCGCGACCCTCAGATTGCGAGTCGAGTGCCCTAACCACCTGGCAATGCCGGGCCAGTTTAGCGGGTGAAACCATCCCATAAGAACTTATTCAATGAAACTTTCACGAAGGGTGTTAGGACATGTCTGTTATACAAAGATCTCATTAAGTACAGCAGAACTTGATAGTAGGGATAGTAATGAAACAAAATGGCGGCCGTAAAAATCGCCCATTTAAAACCACCTTTAAAGTGTCTGACAATTAAAAATGACTATTTTACAGTATTTGCTGAGCAAAATTAGAATGTATTGTATTTATAAAGCCGTCTAAATCGCTATATACGGAGTGAATCAACATTTCACTATTTCAACGAATTTTCATCAAAGTAGCTATGTATGTGACTTATCGAAACAAGTGTGCAGAAAAAATGACGAACCTTATCGCTCTAATTATTCCACAGAACTCTTCCGTCTGGGGTCCCAATGATTCCTTTCCTGTACTGAAAAGGATACTATTATATATATATATAGATAGATAATGGACGGTGCGCTACTTTGGGCACATAATCAGATTTGAAGGGAGGTTGGTAGAGTAATAAAATCGAATCGGGTATACGCGCGCCCCACATTTGGTATTACTGCCACATGAAAACATAACTAATAAAAAGAAAACAAACAAGTATTATAATCTTTTTAAATTTAATAAAGACAAGTAGGGATCAATATGTACGTTACCTAGCTAGCTATAATAATATAGAAAGTTTGGTGTTACAAAACGTTTTGTAAGAAGGAAATCAAAACTACAAAAACCGAGTTACTTAAAATTTAAAAACTTTTATTAATACTTCTCAGACTAACATAATTACAGCGACTTGTCAAAGTAATGATTTTTTAAGTACTTCAATTTTTGTAGTTTTGACTTTCTTGTTTCAATACTTTTTGTAGCATTAATTCTTTCTATATTGCTATAGCTAGGTTGCGTATATATCGACCCATGCTTGTCTTTATAAAATTATTCATTTTTATTATACTTGTTATATATATAAATGAAAGAGGCCAACATTCCCGGGCGAATGCAACATATCTCCCCCACGCAATCCCAACATGAACAATTTTGATGCCAGAAAAATCGCGAAAAACACAGACATAATCGAAAAAGTATCTTATTACCAAATCCCCTGTAAGTTGGTTGACCTTCACGTTAATAGTTCACGGAACTAAAATCCCAAATTGTGCTTTCCTCGCTGAAAAATTTAGCAAAAGACAAAAATTATTAAATTGTATTTATTTATGTTTGGAGCCTTCAAAAAGTATCTTTGTACTACATACCACGTAAATTGGTCGTAATATGGTTAAGTAATTGGCCAAACCCCCTAAAATTATGGGTTTACTTAACCATTTGACCCCTTAAAGTGACAAAAGGGGCATATCCAATATTTTTGTATGTATAGGTATGGAACCTGTACAAAAGTAACTTTTTACCAAATTCCACTTAAACTGGACGAATTACGGCGGAGAAATTGTCAAAATAACCTTAAAATTATGCTTTTTGTGGTATCTGGACTCCCTATAGTTACACAAAAATGGTCGAGTATTTATTTTTGTCAATTTGTAGGATTTGTAAAAAAAAAGTATTTTTTTTACCAAATCTCATGTAAATTGGTCAAAATATGGCCGAGTAGTTGACTAAAACCTCAAAATTATGTTTTTTTGTGAACTCTGACACTCTACAAAAACTCAAAATGGAAAAATTCAACTTTTTGTATATGTCAATGGGTTTGGCGCTTGAAAAGTTATATTTGTGCCAAATTACATCTTGGTTTCTGTAAATATGACCACACAGGAGCCTAAAATATACATTTTTGGGTTGTTTGACTTTTGACCCTATAAAACCTTTAAAAAAAGGTCTAAATCAAACAAAT
>NW_013665809.1:123530-155806 GCF_000517525.1 Limulus polyphemus | reverse complement strand
GGTTCGAATCCCTATCACACCAAACATGCTCGCCCTTTCAGCCGTGGGGGCGTTATAATGTCACGGCCAATCCCACTATTCGTTGGTAAAAGAGTAGCCCAAGAATTGGCGGTGGGTGGTGATGACTAGCTACCATCCTTCTAGTCTTACACTGCTAAATTAGGGACGGCTAGCGCATATAGCCCTCGTGTAGCTTTGCACGAAATTCCAACCAAACCTGTTTGCGGAGACATAATTTGCTGAAATTTTTCGTTTAATTAATATTGTTTGTCGTAATGATTTTTTAGGACAATGCAATGCTCTTGGGATTAGAGATGAGAAACTTAAGAACACGCCATTAGCTTGTGGCTAAAAAATAAAGATTCCAGTTTATTTTCGACCTTAATAAAAATGAAGTAAAAACTGAAAGGCTTGGAATTCGAGACACATTGCTTATTGAGTTATAGCATATATAGCTGCTGAACAGAGTCAACGGTTCCAGTCTTACATTTATTCATAAAAAAATCTAAGTTTGTAGGACGTTGTGCCACCATCAAAATGTTTATAAAAAGTTCGAGTACGTTATATTAAAACGATTTTGGAGCCAGCCTTGGAGTCCAGTCGGAATATCGAAAGCACGACCTCTTTCTGCCGGCTTTCTTGTTACAAGGACGACGTGAATACTGGTTTCATTCTTTAGCTGTTTGAGGTATTCGACGATTGAATGGATATGTTGTAAAAGCATCTTGTGTACACATGACTTGCGTTGCTTTTCCAGGTTGGGATCCTTCTTGATCGTGTTGCGTACTGTTGCCTGGGGAACGTAAACGGCTTTTACCACTGACCTTTGTGTTATGCCCCACAGTGGCTCAAAGGTATGTCTGCGGACGTACAATGTACTCGCGGTGGGCACAGCATAGATAGCCCATTGTGTAGCTTTGTGCTTAACTACAAACAAACTTTGTGTTTCTGAATTTTCACCTGTTACAAGACGTGGTACTTCCCTTAACACGACAGCAGTACGACTTGTTGCAGTTCTCTTTCTAGATGGTTCCGGTACCCAAATTTGATTCATCTTCTTTTGTTTTCTAGTGCCCTTATGTACAAGGGATACCCCCGTCCTAGAAATTATAAATCTCCGATATGATTGCTTGTTTGTTTGAAGTTAAGCACAAAGCTCCACATTGGGCTATCTGTTCTCTGCCCACCACGGGTATCGAAATCCGGTTTCTACCGTTGTAAGTCCGCAGACATACCGCTGTGTCACTGGGTGGCCTCCGATTTTAACACATCTTTATAATTTGAGTATATTACTATACTGGGCCGGTAAGGGTTGTTGCATACCCTACCCAAAAACGACAAATTTTCGGGGCATCCTACACCCTTCAAAATCCTAAACAATGTGAAAATATAGTTCTTATACACACCTTTACGACGCGTGACTTTATATAGATGAGGTTGACAAGTGAATTGTTGATTAGTATATTCAGTATTGTTTTAATATACCGTACTCAACCCTATAGTTCACTACTATTAAATAACTGCTTTTTATTAGAAAATGTACATTGAACATTTCAAGTTAACACAATTTTTTACTGAGAGAAATCATCTGATAACCATTTAAGGATAACATGGCTTTAAAAGGATTGTATTGAAATTTTTCAAATTTAACTGAAACTTTGAAAATCTATGTATATTCTGGTTTTGAATTAATTTAAAGATAGTTTACCTGAAAATTAAATAGCAAAAGATCTGATTTTGTTAAAAAAGGGTGACAATATATTTTTTACATCTTTATTCACTTAGCTTTCTTACTTTAATATATGTTATTTTAATACTTACTTATCTGACGGCAACGCATTTATCAGTTTTTGTTAATAATACGAAAGAATTGTAGCATAAATTGTAAAAGTAAAACATTTATCAGTTTTTGTTAATGACACGAAAGAATTGTAGCATAAATTGTAAAAGTAAAACATTTATCAGTTTTTGTTAATAATACGAAAGAATTGTAGCATAAATTGTAAAAGTAAAACATTTATCAGTTTTTGTTAATGACACGAAAGAATTGTGAGCATAAATTGTAAAAGTAAAACATTTATCAGTTTTTGTTAGTGACACGAAAGAATTGTAGCATAAATTGTAAAAGTAAAACATTTATCAGTTTTTGTTAATGACACGAAAGAATTGTAGCATAAATTGTAAAAGTAAAACATTTATCAGTTTTTGTTAATGACACGAAAGAATTGTGGCATAAATTGTTTCGAGACGACCTGTACTTTTAAGGCAAAATACGAAAGTTTGACACACGGTTATAAAAATATAATTCGAAGCCTTCTATTGTCATTAAAACAACCACGTGCACACATTGAGTATACCGATCGCTCGGAAAAGTCAGCTTTAATAATGCAGAGATGGTAACCAAAATGCTTGCTTAGATTATTAGTTGCAATAAGCCTAACCGAGATGTCTTCGTAAATTAATTGTGGATGGCAGTTTGGTATATCATAAAATCAAATGAATGCTTAGACAATAACTACCGAAAATAACACATGTTAAACAAGCTGTGTAAATGGAAGTGTCGTGTCTATTATAATTTGAAAAATAAATTAGATGACTGAAATAACTATTTTCTATGTCGTTGTTGTGACGATTAAGTAAACCAACCTCGTTTAGAATTAATTACTCTGAGTAATAATTAAAAGGTAAGTAGGAACGAAAATTTAATGATTATCCAATGAGGCTTTCAATATTATATCAGATTCTGCATACATACACACACGTATATACATTCTATATTGATCCTACATCTTTACAATTATATTTCGTTATTTGAAGAAAAATCTGAGGGTCTGAATTTAACTGCAGAATTTTAATAGTGGTTCATTGAAAATTTACTGATCTATAAATGGGAGGATTACAGGAACAATTTGTCTTATACATCAGGGAAATCACCTACAAATTAGGAGTGATGGGAATGGGATGTTGTTCTAGTTTTGTCTACTTCTTAGTTTAGCGTTAACCAGCTTAGTCTACTTGAAACCTAGACTTTATGTGTAATTCAGTTACAGAGACAGAAGCAAATAAGAAAGCTTACGTTAAGTCATTTAGTGGATCATTGTCGTTAGCAATGAAACATTCGATATCAATCTACGTTTGACTATCATTATGTCTTGGGAAAATATATATAGAACAAACACCGTTTTTTGTCACTTTTCTTTTAAAAACTATTATTGAATAATGAAACTAAACCGTGTCTACTTATTTGTTTTGATATTGGTCAACAAATAAGAAACTGTTATAAGTCTTTACATAAATACAAGAGCAGGCTTCTTTCAACAAGACCGACAATTATTGGTCGTGAAAAACATTGTCAGTTACATTGTCAATTAATCTATGAGATCTTGGGCGTGACCAAATAAACCAATCAAAGGAGTTTGACCTCCTGAGTCCAAAACTGTAATTAGATTTCAAATCGGTCAAGAGATGACGGAGCTATGAGCTAAAAGTTTGTACTCGAAAAAACAAAAACAAACTCAATGAGCCGTCATGCCGCGGCTAAAGAGGATAATGAACTATCTATCTTTTTATCTTTCTCTCTCGTCAACTATCTGACTATACATTACTATTTTATGCTAAAAACCTTATTTTTCTATCTATTTTTTTTAAATCGGAAACTTTACATGATCTCATTAGGTATAGACACTAATTCTGGTAGTAACTGGGGGGAAATGGGCGTTTTAGAAAATTCGACATTCAAAAAACAACCATTATACACTGATATTTGTGAAGATCTTCCAAGGCATTTTGCAATTTTGAAAGCTAAAACTTAACACAATTAGGAATGACTTCAGCTAATATTTCAAAACCACTGCTTCAATAAAACAGCACTTAACAGCGAGTGATAGTGAAAACATACATACACACTTCTTAAAGCCGTAATTTCTCATTTTCTCGTGTATCTAATAATAGATCAACATAACTGGCAATCATGAAAAAGCTCAGATATGTTTGTGGAATTAGGGCCTGCTTTGGACTTCTTTTGCCAACGGATGCTTTTTTTGTGTCACTTTGTAAGTTGAGTTAATTGAGTTAATCTTTGAAATACAGCTCAAGTAAAATAAATGTTAATAGAACGCCGTCTAAGTTGTCTTATACAAAATGAAAGACAAATTAGCGAGAACGCAGGAGTGCACTTTAATCGATGTAGTTAATTACCAGGAAAATTATTTGTTGTTTAACACAATGGGTATCTGCGCTGTTTGCACCGCAGGGATCGAATCCCAAATTTGAAAACTATAAGCCCTCGATGCGTGCTAGTACATGTCTTAGTTATCTAAAGATATTATAAATATATAAAACCAAATATAGGTGCTACTCAACATTAAAAATCCCTTTTGTGATTTTTACCTTCAAAGTTAGCTAATACGTTTCGTTTTCCACTTTACCTTTTGAGTAAAAACAAACGGCTATAATTTTATAAATATTAGTTTCTAAGAGACAAACTGAAGCTGCTAAAAGTTTTAAAGAGAGAAACTGTGTTAAGTGTGTCAGTGTTTATTTAAGTATTATGAAACATACTTTAAAGCTATGAGATAAAAAAGTTCAAGTTTGAAGTACAGCACTTAAAAAGCTACAGAGATAGAAATGGAAACCTTTCAGTGTTTATATATAATAGCTGATATGCACAGTAACGTAACCAATACGTGGAGGTGTGGGAGAAAGGATCATTATAGGACTTCAAAGAATATACTCAAACTTTGGATATTCGACGAACGCGCACGAAGAACGTTATAACAGAAATGAGAAAAAAAAATCATTATTGGAGACACGCAAATCGCAGACAAAACTATTGACTTGTAACTGTGCTTCTATTATTTTTTGTATAACCGTTTTAGTAAAAATTTCAGTAACCATCTCACCGGATTGTGGATGAGAGGCAGATACCTCATTCTGCCCTTCTCCGTGGTTACAATAAATCAATGTTTATAATACTACGAGGTACGAATTGTTTAATCTAAGGAAAACAAAAACACTTTATCAAACATTTCCATTCACTAAAACTACTTACTCGATGTGCGAGAGGATTTTTTTAGAGTAGAATATTTAATTTCAGGTTCTATCCCCTCTGTGAACACAGAGCAGATAACCAATTATGTAACTTTGCGCTAAAACAAACAAACAAGAATATACATAGAAATAGTATACAGTAATGAACTGATTAAGTCATGAAACAATCAGTATTTTTAACTATGATACTTAAACAGTTGCGAGTGTAAAATAAAATACAAAGTATGATCACCAAAACTGCGATTTAAAGGTTATACTCATATTTACCTTGTGTATTTGAAGTATTCACGAAAGGTAATTATTATGAACTTAATTATGTTGTACAATCGTCGCGAAATTCTCTAATCTTACTATATCATATATATTTAAAGCGTATCACAACAGATTCAGTGATGATGTTGTATCTATATAGAGACATACATTGGCTTTGTATAATTTTGGATTCAATGAAAATATTTACATACAGTCTTACATCAGCTTTGAAGAATTCTGAATTCAATGATGACATACAGTCTGACATTGGCTTTGAATAATTCTGGATTCAATAATGACATACAGGCATACTTTGGCTTTGAATAATTCTGTATTCAATAATGACATACAGTCTTGCACTGGCTTTGAATAATTCTGAATTCAATATATTTCAAAATATTATTATAAAGCTTGCATTACTCAAGCAGGTTTAACGTACAATTATTGAACACGGTATTATTGTACACTGCTTATATACTACTAAACTTCCAGTCTAGTAAATTTAATTATCATCGATTACCTGAAAATTATTTAACAAGTGAGACACTTTTTCAAAACTCAAAGTACTTCCATTTTTTCTAGAGAGGAAAAAATTAGTAGCGTTAAAACTGTAGAGGAAATGAATAGTGATTCCTCCACTATTTCTCTAAAAGAAAAGGATAGTATTGTCAAAATACGTCCACTATTTCTCTAGATTCTAGAAAAAAGGGAAAGTATTGTCAAAATACGTCCACTGTTTCTATAGAGGAAAAGGATAGTATTGTCAAAATACGTCCACTATTTCTCTAGATTCTAGAAGAAAGGGATAGTATTGTTAAAATACGTCCACTGTTTCTACAGAGGAAAAGGATAGTATCGTCAAAATATTTCCACTATTTCTATAGAAGAAAGGGATAGTATCGTCAATTTGACTAACACAGTATTATATTCATACATACATAGATTCAAAATTAGATAATCGAAGAAGAATAGCTTAGTAACTCAATGTCTTTAACTCCTCGTGAGGACCAGTTCACTCAGCAAAAATGTGCCTAATGAATTATCGTAACATGGGCATAATATATGGAAGACACGTTTCTGGTCAAGGTAAGGGGCATGTTCGGTCTTGAATATCTAAAGTGACAACTCGCGCGTATTGCATTGGCCATGTATGATAAAGTTTACAGAAATCCTCCACGTTGTTGTTTCGAATGCAAAAAACAAAACAAAAAAAAACACGAAAATAATTGTCAAGAATGCCTTGATTAACTACTTACAGTAATAATAAAAGTAAATGGCTTTGCTAATTATGCATCTATTATGAGTCATAGGAACGAAATAGTTGCTTTTATTTGCTGACTGGTAATACTCAAATTTATCATTGTTAGTATACAGGCTTATGGGGAATGAATGCTATAACACATGTGACATAATTAATTTACGTTTAGAAAAGGAGGTTCAGGCACGTATTCCAACTACAAGCTTCATATATTTTATTATATACAAATATTTTGTTGTACATTACAAACGCCAGAAAAAAATTGTAACAAATTACTACAAGGACTGAAAAGTCGTTAGTCTCAAAAGTTTCTCACGAAACAAAGTAAAACAGTTCTAATAAAGATTCTGATTTGTTACTCAAAAAGATATTATGGTTGTTACCCATGAAGGTTTTCCCTTATCTTCAGTTTCAGATTCACTAACCTCTGCACTAACGTTTTATAATAGGCAGATAAAGGTAACAATCTATTATATGTAAGACGTTAAAACTATTTCTGATTAAAATGTAAACTTTTGCATATATTTGGAGAATGTGTGTGTATATATATATTTATATATATATAATCACAAAACAAAAAAATCCTGGTTATTAGATAATCTCAGTAAATAGGTTCGAGACGAATATTTCCGGTAAAATCTCGTCTTTTGCTTAATATATAATATTTATTCAGCCTAAAAAGGAATCAACATTTTTATTAATTTTTGAATAAACATCAATGAAAATGTTTGAAAGTGTCGAAACCCCTAATTGTCTTTACCTGAAGGATATATATATATATAAGAATAGATTATCAGTTAAAAGTAAAAGGATAAGGATTTTGCAACCTTATAGTTACTGCTTTTTCAGCATTATTTCTAAACTATTTGCCTACCTGTGGTTCAGAAATACGTCTGAAGTTTTATAATGTTAAGCATCTGGTTTCGATACCCGTGATGGGCAAAGGACAGATAGGTCATTGTGTAGCTTTGTGTCTAACAACAAACAAACACTATTTTTGCCCCAAATAGCTTGTGGTTCAATGACTTTTCTAGTTCCAGAGATCGTAATAGCTTATGAGTAATATAAAAACAAATGGAGTTAAGGCCACTTACGTACCTTACATAAAAAATTAGTAGCTTCACCCAATTAATAGGCCTGGCGGGTAGGTCGCTTGACTTGTAATCTGCGGGTCGAGGGTTCGAATTCCCTTCGCCAAACATGCTCGCGCTTTCAGCCGTAGGGAACATTATAATGTGACGTTGGTAAAAGAGTAGCCCAAGAGTTGGCAGTAGGAGGTAATGACTAGCTTCCTTCTCTCCCTCTAGTATTTCACTGTTAAATTATGGACGGCTAGAGCAGATAGCTTTCGTGTAGCTTTGCGCAAAATTCGAACCAGACCAAAATCTAATTATTTCGGTTAGGTCTGTATAACAGACAGGAAGATAAAATTACTCGATACGATGCAGTGTGTGGACCCCACCGGTAGTGTATGGTATAAGCATGAGGGTTAATTATTTAAGTTAGAAAAGCAAAATATAATTTGGTTACAGTATGAAAACAACAAGTCAGTGAATTATGAAGACACTAGTTAAAGGATAAGTACAACCACTGGAAGAACTATGAAGACACTAGTTAAAGTATAATAACAACCACTAGAAAAACTATGAAGACACTAGTTAAAGGATAAGTACAACCATTAGTAGAACTATGAAGACACTAGTTAAAGGATAAGTACAACCACTAGAAAAACTATGAAGACACTAGTTAAAGGATAAGTACAACCATTAGTAGAACTATGAAGACACTAGTTAAAGTATAATAACAACCACTAGAAAAACTATGAAGACACTAGTTAAAGGATAAGTACAACCATTAGTAGAACTATGAAGACACTAGTTAAAGTATAATAACAACCACTAGAAAAACTATGAAGACACTAGTTAAAGGATAAGTACAACCATTAGTAGAACTATGAAGACACTAGTTAAAGGATAAGTACAACCATTAGAAGAACTATGAAGACACTAGTTAAAGGATAAGTACAACCATTAGTAGAACTATGAAGACATTATGGTTAAAAGAAAACACAAACGTGAGGTACGAAATTACACTGTTTAAAAGATAAAACAGAAACTTAAGGAACTATGACAATACTCTGTTTAAAGGAAGAAACATCAAATAAAGGAATTTTCGCCATACTTTGGTTAAAGGCTAAATCGTGGAAATATGGCGACGTTTATAAACATTTTGAACAAGTTAGGAAAAACGCTCGCGAGCATCCCAAATATACACTTGAAAGAATTTAAAATTCAATATGCCACGTCCCCCAGTGGTACAGCAGTATGTCTTCGGACTTAAAACACTAAAATCCGGGTTTCGATACCCGTGGTGGGCAGATCACAAATAGTTCATTATGTAGCTTTGTACTTAATTACAAACAAACAAAGCCTTCAAATGACAACTTACAAATGTAATAACAACATTTTAAAAAAACTAAACAATAGCAATGCCTTCAAATGATAACTTGCAAATGTAATAACGTGGCTTTCACGTAACTAAACAATAGGAGTCTTTAAATGAGACTTACAAATGTAATATCAAAGCCTTCAAATGGTAACTTACAAATGTAATATCCAAGCCTTCAAATGGTAACTTGCAAATGTAATATCAAAGCCTTCAAATGGTAACTTACAAATGTAATAACAGAGCTTTAAAGTAACTGAACAATAGCCGAGCCTTCAAGTTACAACTTATGTATCTTAAAGTATATACGTAAGGACAATATTCTTAGTTTACTAGGAAGAAAACAGTACCTTCAAATAACTTTGTAAAAGCAAGAAAAGCATCTTAGAGTAGCAAAGTAATAAGTATCACTTTCAAGTATTTACGTTATAAGAACATTTTCGAGTAATCACGTAAGAACAATACTTTCAAAAACAAAACGAAGATTTAAGCAACTGAGAAAGAACGCTATTTTCATTACCTATGCCAAAAATATTACTTTGAAATCACTATTTAAGAAACAACAGTACCTTTGAGTACCCATATAAGAACAAAGTTATCAAGCAGTTAAGTAGTTCCTACAACTGTCGAGGTAAAAACAACAGCTTCACATAAATAGGCAATAATATTAGCTTCAAGTAATTACATAAGAATATTCACGTATACGAAATAATGTTTTTAGACTTCTAAACTTTTGGACAAGGCCAAATTTCATATATTGCTATTCTTGTCGTCCGACAATGTATAATTTAATCAAAAAGACAAAGCAAGACCAATTAACTTTATGGTCAGATAATTACAATTAAGTGAGGAAAATCGGATATCTCTATATTTCTATATAATAGAGCGTTTGTTCACCAAGTACGTCTATGTAGCATTGAGAGAATCAATGAGCTGCTTTAACAATATGGCCCATTTCTCCATTAGAGTTCATCAATTCCGCTTGGAAGTTGCCAATTGTCTTCCTAGAGCATTTTATACGTGTTCAATCAGATTAAAGTCCGGTGAGCATGCTGGTCAGTCCACTCACTCGATACCCTCTTTTTTCCAGGAAGTAGCTAACTAGTTGAACATATTTGAGGGTGTGTTGTTAGAAGAAAGTTCTGAATAATTGCGCCTACCTTTAGCAAAACTAAGACTGCGTCCCTATTTTGTATGGCAATCACAAATGCCATGTTGTAGCACATAAAAGTCAGTTTGGCACGAATACCGATCATTGCCCAGGCTAATGTCACCACAGCCATATATGTATTTCCTTCTGTGAGTGGACCGGCATGGCCAGGTGGTTGGGGCGCTTGACTCGTAATCTGAGGGTCGCGGGTTCGAATCCCCGTCCTATGAAACATGTTTGCCCTTTCACTCGTAGGGGCGTTATAAGTGACGGTCAATCCCACTATTCGTTGGTAAAAGAGTAGCCCAATCAAGTTACCTACATAGATCAGAATTAAAAATATATAGCTTCAGTTAATTAGATATATTTTTCTTAATTTCTTTTTTATAATGATCAGAATGCATTATTTCAGCCACATACCCTATAATATCTCACGACGTTCGACCAGACCAAGAGATTTAGATTGGTCCTAAATTTATCGTTGATGGCAATAGGTTGGCTAGAAGCGGGTCAAACACAAGTCATTGCAGAGTGGCTACAAATCTTACAGCATGTGGTCATCGAGATGTGGACTCGTTTTCAAATCACCAGTATAATTGTCTGGAGACCTGGACAATGTTGACCACTATTTTTTATTAAAATGATTATTTTGCACTATTGGCTCAGTACTCATGGAAATGTTCAAAGATTTTTGATGAGATCTTAGCATGTTTCATCATCATTCTGGATCTTCTTACACATTATTCTATTATTCAAGCTGCTAACCGACAATATATTGTTTGGCCTTTATTTTCGTACCCCACTAAAATGTGCATGTTAGATCCTCTGACTGAATATCTGCAAATAAGCATAAAAATGAAACTCAGGGGTGTCACTAGTGTTATTTACATATAATTTAAGGGACATATTGGTCCATCTAGGCCGTCCCATTCACTAAACTAAACTTTAAAATACAATTAAAGCACTCAAAGCCGGCCCTTATCATTCAATCATTTATCAAACCTTCCCAATAACGTCCTTAAATTAACTGCATCCACCACATCTGAAGACAACCCATTCCAAAGGCCAACTACTCAGTTAGAAAAATAAAACTATCTTAGCTGATAATGACTTCTATCCTGCCAAAATATATATTTGTGTCCCCTAGTCCTACAATTCTCACCATTAAGTACGAAAATATATTATGCATCAACACTGTCTGTTGCCTTAACAATCTTAAACACTTCAATCAGATCCCCTCTAACTCTTATTTTTTCAAGATAAAAGAATTTCAGATATTTTTCCTCGAATAACAACTTTTAAACTCTTTCCAACAATCCAATGTTCTTCGGCCCGGCATGGCCAGGTGGTTAGGGTGCTCGTCTCGCAATCTGTGGGTCGCGGGTTCGAATCCCCGTCACACCAAACATGTTCGCATTATAATGTGACCGTCAATCCCACTATTCGTTGGTAAAAAAGTAGCCCAAGAGTTGGCGGTGGGTGGTGATGACTAGCTGCCTTCCCTCTAGTCTTACATTGCTAAATTAGGGAGGGCTAGCGCAAATAGCCCTCGTGTAGCTTTGCGCGAAATCCATAACAAACCAATGTTCTTCCTGAAGTAAGGCATCCAAGACCGAACAAGAGCCTAACCAGTGACCTATACAATATTATAATCTCTTTATATTTGTATTCAATCTTTCTGTAAATACAACCTCAAATCCTATATGCACTACCACTAAATAACGGTAGTAGTTGTACTTTGTGCAGCTAGAATATATATAAACTCTAACTACCACTTCATTGTTATAAGCAGTGTATTTGTCAAAATGGCTCAGCAAATGACCGAATGTTCTCGAAATCTCACGTTCTTTTTTTACACCTAAAATCAAGTGATGAATGTTGGTTTCAGTGCAAAACTACATAATGAGTTAAATGTGCTGTATCATTTGCGAAACACAGCTCAAAATTGTAGCATTTAAAGCCTTAAAGCTTAAGATTGAACCATTAGGGAACACAAAACAGTAAAATAAGAAGTAATCAAAATATATTATACATAGATGTTTATTGTAAATAAATTAAACAGAAACGTATTGCACGATCTGATGAGTGTGCCCCCTCCCGTTGCACAGCGGCATGTCTGCGGACTTACAACGCTAGAAATCGGTTTTCGATACCCGTAGTGGGCAGAGCACAGGTAGCCCATTGTGTAGCTTAATTCCAAACAAACAAAAAAGGCAGTTTAGATACTGATTGAAATTTGGAAAGAAAATTTTGAAATGTGTGCATGAAAATGGTGTCATTCTGCTCGCAATCCTACAGAGGAGTTAAGCCAGAAATCGATCTCGTATTAGCAAAAGAGAGGCTTGAAATAAACAAAAAATCACATCATGAACAACTATGTGTCTGTTTACAGTGAAGAATATAATGTACGTATATATATATATATATAATAGAAAGCTTAATTCTTAAATGTACGTATGGAATACCACTTACTTCAAAATATTTGTGTTCTTATACGGATAAGATGATTGGTTTTGAATTGGTAGATGAAAAGTTGAATTAGAGACGGCTAATTCGGATAGCCCTTGTGTGGACTACGTGCTATTCAAATTTCTGAAATAATGTCGAAAACGAAGATATGGTGATTTTTTGGAGACACTTTCTGTATCTTGTACTGTGAGATAAACCCGAATCTCAATTAATTACTAAGTTATATATAAATACGGTCAAATGGGAAAACTGATTTCTAGTTTGAATGTATTGAAAATGTTAAGAAAAGTGTAAAACTGAAAGAGTCACTTTGGAATAAATACAAGGTAAAAATGGCTGAATAAATATGTTCATTTCTTGTACAACAGTTATACACTCATCGGTTTGATACATAATTTAGTCAGAAAACAAATAGCAGAAGCGTTTCCATGTGAACTCGTTTAAATATGGCCAACAATGATGGATGGGAATTTATAGAGCAGTTCCTTTTTTTTCTTTTGCTTTTCGGGTTCGACTATTCGCGCACAGTTACATAATAGTTATCTGCGCTAACCGCCCCTAGCTTTGATAGGTTAGGGGCAATGCAGTTAGCCAACAATACTCGCTGTCACCTTTGGGGCTACTCTAATCGAATAGTGAGATTTGACTGTCCCTCTTATAAACCCCAAACCCCATAGTGCGGAGAGCGATTTCTTTTAATGGAAAGAAGATGCGAACCGTAGAGCCTCAGATCTACAATTCGGTACGTCAAACATTAGGCCATGACCAGCATTTTTATGCTTAGTGTCTAGACTGATAGCGGATCAGTTGTTTGTGTGATGGCCGAGAATTTGGTTCGCGCCCCGTTACCGGCAAAAGAAAATGCACTCCGCACTTTGAAGCTGTGAGTGAGTTATAATAGTGAGGATCCAATTCCACTATTCGATCTGCCAAAAGTAACCTAGAGTTGGCGGTAGGTGGTATTGAGTAGCTGCCTTCCCTATAGTCTAATACTTCAAATTAGGGACGGCTAGTTCAGAGAACCCTCGTGTAGTTCTGTGCGAAATTGAACAAACAAACCTTAGTTTCTACATGTTATTATATTTCTTTCCAGTGATATAATGTGTTTTTTAAATTATCTCAACACCAGATTTTTTGGTGATTAATGATGCAGTTTTATCTATGTGTTTACTTCTCATTATATAGAGGGTTGAGTACGTTATATTAAAACAATGCTGAATATACAAATCAGTAAGTCACGTGACAACCAGTACCGGATTCAAGATTTCGGGGGCCGGGGACCCTAAAAAATATACAAGCATAAGCGATGGGTAGATTATATACAAAATACTAATTATAATGTTTATAATGAATATAAAGTAATGACAATCATTTTTTGTGTTAAATGGCCAAACAAATATTTATGAAAGAACAGACTATAAGAACATGTTAATAAAAAATCACAAATAAGCTTATATGAAAGGACTCTAATCACAGATGACATAGTGAAACAGTTCCAAACGTATGTTTTTCAATGAGACATGCAGTTTTTGACTACATTTTTTTTCCTCTTTGTTCTGTGTCCCCACCGATCCAGTGGGCCCAAAGCAATTGCACCCATTTGCCCTAGTCGACGGTAGAAGAACATGTATCACAAATACATTTTAGCATTGTTTTGCGTTCGTGGGTAGTGTAATGCCACCAAAAATTGATTATTTCAGGGAAGGGTATGTAACAACCCTATCCGACACAAAATATTCATACACTTAGATCATAAAGATGTGTTCAGATCGGGGATATATAATTACCAAGACGGAGATAATCCAAAAGGGGGAAGATATGTCGTGCTTTGGACATGACAGCATTATGACAAAGTCTGCTGAAATGAAAACTACGCTGCGGACCTAGTGTCAAGACTCACTCACGGTTGTCAAACAGAGCATAAAAGGACGTAGTGACATGTAATGTAATGACGTGGTTAGGCTCTAAATTCGTTTTAATATGAAGTACTCAACCTCTGTAGTTCTTTCTGGTGATTAATGGCGTGTATTTCATTTGTCTTTGCACTTTATTTTGGTTCTTCTTTATATGGTTAACGGCATGGATTTTAGTTGGTTATATTTGATTTTGCTGTTTAATAACCTGACTATATTGTTTTCTGCTATTAATGATGAAATTTGTAACCCTAGTGAGTCACATTTTTATTTCTGTTCCTTCTCTTCGTCTCTCCGTATATCTGATTTTGCATTAACTTACCGATGTTCATACTTTAAAATCATTATTTTATTTTCAACCTTATCATTGTTGCCCCCCTCACAATGACTCAGTGGTCTCTAGACTTATAACACTAAAAATTGGGGTTCGATACCTACGATGGGCATAGTGCAGCTTTGTGATTGACAACAAACAAATTTATTATTGTTCGTTTATTTTTATTTTCTAATACTTTAAATTTATCTAAATTTGTACAATCTCTCTTTTTATCTGAATTTCTTTATCTTCATTTTTTTCTATATTAACTGTGTTTTTTAACTTGTCTCTGTCCATATAATCGTGTTTTGGTGTGTTTCATGGTGTCGTATTTCCGTTTAATTTGTTGTCAATTACTTTTGAAAAAACATTTTAAAGTAAATATTGTTCGAATGACAATTTTCTTCCTTTTAGAGAACATTTGAAACCAATTGCTGCTTTTAATTAAATTGCGACTATGACTAAAAGAAATAAGTTACTATTACCCAAGGTCATTATGTTGAGATTTCTTTTCTCAACATACAGGGATACACAAAGAAGACAAAACTCTTCACCCTTCTCAGTGAAAGTTTGGCATTTTGAAAGTAAGGAACATGCAGAATTTTGTCAGTTAAAATTTAACCTTAGAATAACGATTGTAAAATTCGCATAAATAACCTTAGAATAATGATTACAAGATTAACATAATAACCTTAGAGTAATTATCACAAGATTAACATAATAACCTTAGAATAATGATTACAAGATTAACATAATAACATTAGAATAATGATTACAAGATTAACATAATAACATTAGAATAATGATTACAAGATTAACATAATAACCTTAGAGTAATGATATCAAAATTCACATAAATAACCTTAGAATAATGATTATAAGATTAACATAACAATCTTAGAGTAATGATATCAAAATTCACATAAATAACCTTAGAATAATGATTACAAGATTAACATAATAACCTTAGAGTAATGATTTCAAAATTCACATAAATAACCTTAGAATAATGATTACAAGATTAACATAATAACCTTAGAATAATGATTATAAGATTAACATAATAACCTCAGATTAATGATTACAAGATTAACATAATAACCTTAGAATAATGATTACAAGATTAACATAATAACCTTAGAATAATGATTACAAGATTAACATAATAATCTTAGGGTAATGATTTCAAGATCCACATAAATAACCTTAGGGTAATGATTGCAAGATTAACACAAATAACCTTAGAGTAATAATTGCAAGATTAACATAAATAACCTTAGAGTAATAATTGCAAGATTAACACAAATAACCTTAGAGTAATGATTGCAAGATTAACACAAATAACTTTAGACTTTGGGTTGTAACGGTCATATAAAGCTGTACACACAAGCTAAATTAATAGAAAAACTAATTTCAAAGTTTCTTTAGGATCTTATACTTTTTGCTAATTCACTTTCTTGTGAACGAATCTGTCAATCCAAAACCATTCTCGTAGAAGACATAAAAGTAACAATTTCACTTTAATTCATTACATACGCTAGTTTACTTAATAGAAGTTCAGCATAAAATACGAAACTTATTTCTTTGTTAGGCTCACACGTAATTTCGGTCGATAATGTAGATCGTGAAAAATTTAAAAGACAATCGCAACTTATCTTCTCCAAAACGTAATTACCGAAGATTTATCCTGACATGAACTAAAGTTAATGGGATGGGATTGACTTGGAAAGTTATGTGAAAGTTAAGAGTCGATAGCGTATAATTTCTTTAAAAAAGTGATTTGTCATTCAGACACTAAACAGCCATCTGCTTGAAAATAAAACAGCATATATTATTAAAATTACCTTAAAAAAAACAAATAATTCAAATTGCCAGTTCAAGTGCAATAAATTTAGCAGACAGCGAATACCAGAACTGAGTCATTCAGCCTCAAAGAAATATCCATGATGTTACAAAAACACGTAGGTTGAAGAAGTCTTGATTGAAATGAATAAAAACCCTACAACCCAGGCGCTTTCGAAAGGTGGACTTTTCTTCTTACCAGTTTACCCCTGAAGAAAGAAGGTCAACCTTTCGGTAGCCTCAAAGAAAAAATATTGTTAGAATGATTTAAGAAAAGTTTCTCAGTATCTTATTTTTCTAATTTCTTTATTTTATTTTCTCAAGTTTTCCAGAGAAGGGTTTCTGCTCTACAAAAAAATTAACCTTTTCGATCACATATTGCATATTCACATTTTTAGCGACATGTGAAATAAAAGTCATCTAAACCAAATTTTGTTTAGACGAGCTTATATTCAAGAACCCGTGACACATGAAAAATAATTTCAACATACAGCCTACATTCATGCGATTTAACACAATAAAATATTGAGTGCTGGATATTAATATTAAAAAATTATCATGATG
This sequence comes from Limulus polyphemus, assembly GCF_000517525.1. Taxonomy (NCBI): domain Eukaryota; kingdom Metazoa; phylum Arthropoda; class Merostomata; order Xiphosura; family Limulidae; genus Limulus; species Limulus polyphemus. The sequence goes on along the minus strand of NW_013665809.1, from coordinate 138,548 downwards.
ATATATATATATATGCAATAAAAATCAGGTAATATTTTCATGTGCAATACACCACACACACACATTTAAATTTAACTACTTAGATAAGAAGAGTAATTTTGATAAATTTATTTATTGAATTTTCTCCTTGCTGAAATTTTGTTTTTTTAGTAAAGAAAAAAGATACATAGATAAGACGAACGTGCTTAGATAAAACTGTAGAATAATTAAGTTAGTGACACTAAATTTCGGCTGCTTTTAATACTACATTTTCGTAGCAGGAATTTAATTATTGAATACTGTCTTCATCTTTTACACTTAAAATTAAGTAAAAAAATACCGACCTGATTAAACACGTAAGACGTTTCTGTCCCAAAGAAATTTATATAACTACATTTGACCTTTCTTTCTTTTGATTTTATATTTGAAATATTTATGTTTGTTAACATTTCTTGTCTATTTTTATTTCACTAAAACTTCTCACACATGTAGGTTTGATATATTCAAGAAACAGTTGTTAAAAAGTTAGACTTTTGAGAATGTTATCTAACAATAGCATGACGCTATCAAATGTTTGTTTTCGGATATTCGCGTAAAGCTACACAAGGACTATCTGAACTAGCCGTCCTTAATTTTGAGTTGATAGACCAGAGTAAAGGCAGAGCTAGTCAACAACACTCACCGCCATTTCTTGGACTAATATAATAGAATACTTGTCACTCTTATAACGCACCCATAGCTCCATGGGAGGGATAGTGATTTCTTTTTTATGGCAACCATATGTGAACTGTGAAGCCTCAGATCTACTGTCCGGAGCGCTAAACATTAGGATATGATCGGTCCAACCTATCAATTAAGAACATCAAACAATCCACAAAGAAATCGATATTGGAGAGTGGATATTATTGAAATAAACTAACACGTCAAATGGGAGAAACAACAGAAATGAAAATAAACATATGTTTTAAGTTTTAAGAATGGTTTCCAGTAGTGCTCGTATTAGAAACTTCAAATGATGTCCGGATTCAATCAAGTATTATATTTTACTGTTTCTTAAATTGTACTCCTTATATTTCGCGTCTAAAGTATTAGGTTTTATTTCCATATGTTTTAAGTAATTCATAGTTTTCTTTTAAAATTGTTTATGCAGCTTGATTTCTTCGGAAGGATTTTATTTTATTATTCTTTGAATAGTGAACGATTTATCTATACGAATATAATTTAATAGTTAGCTTATTCGTAAGTTTGTTTTCTAATAATAAAGTTTAAATTACTTATAATGTTAAAATTATAAAATATTTTAAGAGGTTCATGATTTATTCTTCTAATTTTATGTCGTTATGTTCAAGACAACGCAAAATGTATTTGAAAGTTTTTACATATGAATGGTTTTTTATGCCCAAAAATTAAATATTCGGAGGATTTGGGTATTTTTATATCATTGCCGTAAGTTGGTCGAGTGTATAAGTTGAAGCAGTAGTTTTAAAACTTTAAACGTAAGTCAAAAATACAACTAACATTTTAGGTTTCTTTACACATATATCCTATGGACTTATAATGTTAAGATCACAAATGTAAAGGGAAAGCCGCTGGAATATGTAGAAGACTTTAAGTACTTGGAAAGTACAATCCGAAATGAAGAAGGAAGTGAGAAAGCTGTGAAAGATAGAATCCAGGCGGGTTGGAGGGAATGGAAGGAAGAAGTCACAGTCATTTATAACAAAAGGTTACCAAGGGCACAAAGTGTATAAGACCGTGATTAGACCGGTGTTCCTATACGAAGCCTAGACCTAAACCCTGAATAAGAAAGAGAAAGGCTTGTTGATAAGTAATGAGAATACTGAGATGGCTGTTGGGAGTGTAGCTGAAGGAGAAGAGAACGAATAAGGAAACTAAGGAAATGGCAAGTTCACGTGAATAATAAGGAGAGAATTAAATCTGCCAGTAGCCGGCAAGGAAGGCCAGTAAAGAGTTGGTAAGATGGGATTAAAGAGGATGTGAACAAGAAAGAAATGGCAGAAGAATAGATGAATAAAGATGATTGGATGAGGGCAACATGTATGAAGGACAGCGACCCCTGCTAAAAGGAAAAGCCAAAGATATTATATTGACTTGTAATATTAAGCTTGGAAACCCTCATGCCGAATAACTCTGTACTGGCAAGTATTAACACAGAAGGTTTAAAAGGAACTGATGATAATAAGAAACTACGAGAGTGTCCTATATTAGTATCTAAAGAATAGTTAGAAAAACGAGTTTGGCAGCTTGTAATTTTCTCTTCTATTCTGATGTTAAAATTTTCTATCGTTTAGTCAATTACAATACGTCCAAAAATGCTTCATTTTCTTCTGATAACATTTTCATGCATTTTTACAGAAACGTTTTTTTTAAACATAAATACAGACCTTTGGACATGGTACCCAAACTTATCGAATATTGAAGCAAAAACATACAAATGCGAAAGGAAGCAGGTTAGGTGAAACGATGGGAAATGAAAGCACTTTGTTGATCCAGCGCATTTTAATCGTTAACGGTTTCAATCTTCTAATGTGCTGATATATGAAAGTACGTATTTCTAAATTCAAAATAGAATATAAAGTAATTTTATCGATAAAATAATGTATTTTTGATCAGAAACTTTTAATAAATCTCCAAGGAGGTTACAGAACTAAAATAGATACGCAAAGTTAAGTAGTATAAATTATAGCTGCTATTACACGAGCAAGGAATTATTCCAGGAACTCATCGAGAGCTGGAAAAGTGAGATACGATTCTAATGTCTAGTTAGCTGCTTATGATGACATGAGCTCATTGAGTAAACTAATCCTTTACCTAATATCGGACCTCAAACAGTCTAATTGCATACATTCCCCTTGCTATCTAAAGTGTTCAATAAAAACCCGTCCTGATTTGAAGAGCACTCGGACAAATACGGATGAGTTACACGTGTGTGTGTGTGTTAAAATTGTTACAGATATCATTGACAATCTTATGAAGTTCACAACAGAATATAAGTCTTCCTAAATTTGTATACAGATCATAAATTTACAAAAATTCATGTGACAAACAGCGGAATAGCTGTCAGACGGTGGCTTGTGTAAAACCAGTGAGCGTTGCTTCTAGATGTCACATGCAATGCGTTTATCAAATGATTCAATTTCAATATACGGTTATTCTTTTCAAGATCACCAGTTCTTCTTAAAATAATTTAACGTTGATGATAAACATCTAAAACAAAAACGTCAATTTAATTTGTTCAATGAAGAGTGAAATCCATCATCATAGAAGAGACAAAAGACATTTTTAAATTTCAATCTAAGATCTCATAAGTACCATTTACAGTAGTCAAAAATCGTTATTTGTTTTATAAGGATTATCTTTGCATCGGATACTATGAAATTCTAAAGTTTTAACTGACATTAAAAGAACAAACCTCGACGATCTATTAGGTTACAATATATTTCCAAACTTGTTTAGATCCAATGAACGCGTTTGTTTTTTTACAAATAAAAATCAATAACAGAAAAAAAAAACTCACAAAATGTCGTCAAACAACTTTCACCTCGTAAATAACCTAAGAATGCTTCTGATGATAATGTGTTTACACATGCGTCTCGAGAGCACATCTGCTAGATCAAAAATTTAACAGAAAAAAATAAGCAAAAAAAAGTTGGTTTCTTTCCAAATAGATGGCGGTAAACTAAATTGTTTCTTTCTTCAGTTTTAAAGTCTCTCATCTTTTTCTCTTTATTTGACATCTTTCCTTCTCACTCTACTGTTTGAATAGAACATGCCCTCTATCTATTCAAATTGTACTCAAACGAACAGAGATACTATGTAGCTGTAACCAATAGGCACAACGTTGATGTAAAATGGGAAAAAAATCATGGCTTGTCGGGAAATAGACCTAGTCTTCCACGTTTTAAAAGTTAAAACAGAACATTCATAGTTCAAAGAAGTAAAAGGCGTATTACTATTAGTGGGTGCATAGGAGAAATTCTGTCAAATTTTGTATTTATATTGTAAGGCTATCTGCTGCCATCCCCCTAATTTTGAACTACTGACCACAAGGAAGGCAACCATTCAGTAGCATCCACTATCATCGCTAAGGGGTTGACTGGCTTTTTTGTAATACACTCATAATTTAAACTGTGGGATGATTTTATGGTTCACACAGATTTAACCCCGGAATCCAGGGCTCCACACAGGGCCAACCTTTGCTTCAAAATTCAGTTAAACATTAAAAAATATCATCAGAACGCTCATGCTGAACACCTGGTCTACTGTAACATGTTTTTCTACAATATCGATAAACACAAACACCAATCTTAAAATTTAAGTGTTCAAGAAATGACTCAAATCGGATAAAATTTTACTGTGTACTATCCTCTCGGAAGTTTTCCTTATATCCTATCAGGATGATGTTACCATAAAACCCTTAAATTATCCTAAAGTTAAAACTTAGTTTCACCTATTCAACAGATGACAGACATTATTTAATAGACTCAAGGTTTCAAGCTAATGTTATTGTATATAATAAAAGATGTCAGTGAGAAAAACATATTAAAAAAGTGGTTGAAAATACTCGAAAAAAAATAGCCCCAAAGTTTTAGACGGGTATAAGAAAACATTTATGCTAAAGTGTCTCTCATTACGTGGAGATTTCTAACTTAACATACATCCTAAACTCCACAAAGCTAGTTAATTTTAGTTTGTGCATTATATCCGTCTTAGGAATTTGTTTTAAATTGCGTGGCGAATCGTCTACTATTTAGAGCTAATTGCAAGTGCCTTAGTTGAGTTGTTCTAATACAGGTTTTATTAGAGAAATATATGTTTTACTGTTGTAGTAAAGTAAATACTCTCTCTTTATGTTTTTACTGAGTTTGTTATAAAATTGTTTAACACATGAGTATATTTGTAGCTTGCGAGGAAACCTTTATTGTGCAAGATTCTGATATATTTATTTTAAAAAACAAAAGATTTATTGTTTGCAGGATATCTACTGCATAGTTTGTAATAAACCAAAAGTTTCAATTATGTAATTTTCAAATTTAACCACGAAATAATTTTTGACCAGTCAAAGGAAAGTTGCGTAGAACCAGGTTATTTAAATATATCTTTGAATAACAATAAATTGTTGTTCACAACAATAAATAACACGTGGCAACAAAAAAGGTTAGTATATCACATTAAAAAACCTGATTAAACCCTTGCGCTTCCAACAGGTGGCACTGTCTTCGTCAAGGGGAAAAGGCTTCACTCGTAGAAAGCCCCGAGTTTTAATCAAATTATCCTGTCCACCAAAACATTGACATAAATATGTCTAGAACAACAATGAGTCTAGAAAACGCGAATGACGAAGAACCTGGAAATTATTATGACAATGTTGATGAGGTGACCAATGATAACAATGTAGTTTTTAATTATTATAATGAGTTTGAAACTACTAAGAATATCGGGTTGGGGGGAAATTTAAAGGGTACAATTATCCTTTAATGTTAACGAGGCAATATAAAATAGCAAACGAAAGCTGGGGAAAAATAGAAATTGGAGATGTTCTTTATATAGTTATGTTTCTTAAAGAGAATTATAAGGTCTGGAAGAGACGTAACTAAAATAAAGATATATAAATATGGGTAATATTATACAGAATTCAGTTTTGTTTGTTTGTTTGTTTTTGAATTTCGCGCAAAGCTACACGAGGGCTATCTGCGCTAGCCGTCCCTAATTTAGCAGTGTAAGACTAGAGGGAAGGCAACTAGTCATCATCACCCACCGCCAACTCTTGGGCTACTCTTTTATCAACGAATAGTGGGATTGACCGTCACATTATAACGCCCCCACGGCTGAAAGGGCGAGCATGTTTGGTGGGACGGGGGATTCGAACCCGCGACCCTCAGATTGCGAGTCGAGCGCCTTATCTACCTGGCCATGCCGGGCCACAGAATTCAGAAAGAAAGAAAAAGAGAGCGAACTGTGAATCATGAAACAGTAGATGCAGGAGTATAGTGCACGTGACGGAAACTATAAACTATCAGAGTAAAGGAAATTAATGTTTAAGAAAAAATAAAGTGGTGTGCCTCTGATGAAATTGCCCCCCAGTGGAACAACGGTATGTCTGCGGACTTACAACAAATCCGGGTTTCGATACCCGTGGTGGGCAGAGTACAGATAGCCCGTTGTGTAGCTTTGTGCTTAATTACAAACAAAACAAAACAAAACCTGATGAAATTAGTTTAAAAAGTAAAAATAACAAAGTCTCAAATTTGGCAAGAAAGGCTCACACTAGTGTATTTGCAAATGGAAGTCAGGGGTCAAAAATACCGTGAGAGTTAAAAATTGTGTAGAAATGAATATCCACGAAAAACATTGATCTAGAGGAAACAATCGTGTTAGCAATAATATACTTAGGATCAAAAGAAAAAATAAAGTTGATTAAAATATGAATCCTATAAGTCCATCACTCAAACTTCATAACAGTGGGAAAACTGATCTTACACGTGTGTGGCAACTGCAGTGCTCGTTTCTAAATCAGTCGAGTTTATCACACACGTTAGGATATTGAAATATGACATCTAAGTGTATAGATAGTAGCCTGTCAGATGGAGTGACCAGTATTAATAATCCGTTTATATATTTTCTGATAGAAAAAGTGATAAAACATTATAACTTATCCATTAGATGGCACATCTCACTACAACTGCTAAATCAGTCCTTGGTGAAGGGTGATCAATTACACATAAACAAAAACAACACAGATGTGTTTAAATGATGATCTAGTACGCACTTCTTTACCAACTATATCAGTGTGTAACTTTTAGGTTTTAATACCAGGATGCAAGACTTTGCAGTTATGTATCGAATGCTAGAAGACCAACTAATAAAGTAAAAATAAGGATATAGATAAGTTGTTGTTTTTGTTAGTTTGTTTTTGCTGCTGTTTTATAAAACCTGATATACTTCGGTCCCCTTTCGGGAAAATTTCATCAGGAGATGAACCTAGAAAGTAACCACGAAAAGAGAAGGGTTTGGGTAATAAATAGGTTAGAAAAATAAGCGACGAGTGGTCACATTGTAGTACAATAGTTTATGACTGTCTTAAACAATATTTGAAGCCATATAGTTATAATTATATTTAGAACTTATTCTTTAGAATTTGAAGGAATTCGTAAAGTTAAAATATGTAATATCGAACAAACTTAGTAGTAGTGCATGATATAATATGGCCGAGGAATAAGTTTTTAAAAATTAATATCTTTAGACTTTTGCTAGATGAAAACAATTATTGTATCTTGTTTGATTAAAAGTAAAAATCTTCCTACTTAATCCAGTAAACTAGTTACCAAATAGGATGAAATAGGCGTAAACTTTTGTTATCACTTAAGAGATAAACGAAGAGTTAGTTGCCTGCAAGTAATTTTTCAAAATTGTTGCCTTTGAAAGCTGTAGTTTCACATTGCGAAAGCTCAGCCAGTTGTTGTTGTTGTTGTTTGTCATTTCTTTAATGTCCGAATGCCGGACACAATTATAACTTTCAAAAGACGGAAATTTTGGGTTCAGTTGTTTCAGCAATTTAGCAGATTAACTACTTAAAACGTGATATCATCTTTGTCCATGGAGAAGACGATAACGTACAAGTAGGATTACTGCAACGGAAAAATAGAACACATAAAAATTTAAACAATCACTAGAGAACTTTTCTCTCCGCAGCTGCATCACAATCTACGAAGATAAATCCGACTAACGGAAGAGTCTCGCGACACAGAAATACTCGCTTGGCACCGATATGTTTAATAACCAACTGGCTCTCGCTCTGCTTGTGACTAATTCTAAGTTTAATCCAGGCTGATCCGTTCATAATGAGGTTATCATCTCGAATGAGTCTCTTTCTCATCAACTGACGAAACTGAACAATTAAGAGGTTTCCATCGCGTAAAGAAAGGATTAATAAACGCGTATTTTAAATACTTTTTTCTACCCTTGTATAGTATTTAGTTATTTGTATATTGTAAGATCACACACCATCGAAAGAGTATCTGTCATTACATATATGTATATACTGTTATGATACAGAGTAGTTATATATTAGAAGTAGGGTAGTTTTTCACTAGATATAAAGTGGTTACAGCAGATGTGTAGTCGTTTTATCAGATAGAAAGTGTTTATACGAGACACAGGTGATTATACCAGATAGAAGATAACAATACTGGATAGACAGTGGTTACAGCAGATGTGTAGTCGTTTTATCAGATAGAAAGGGTTTATACGAGACACAGGTGATTATACCAGATAGAAGATAATAATACTGGATATACAGTGGTTCTAAGAATGGATATACAATATATCTGCATCGGATATACAATGATGATACACATCGGGTAGAGTTAGCTATTCCACGTAGAGAATATTTATATGCTCTTCTGCTAAACTTGATTGAAATATAATCACCAAGATTCCATAGTGAATTTGAAATTTGGTAGTAATACTATTTTAATTTGTGATTTAAACGCCAGGCTGATTTCGTAAATATAGAATGAACATGTTTAAATTACAAAGGAAAACAATCAACACATTCTTTACTATTATTTTCAGAAAACTTTCCGGGGTGTTTTACGAAATCTAGAATAGCCATGATCCAATCTTACTTACGTGTCCCAGATGATATAAAATCTACCAAATTAACTTCACATAAGTAACGACATTATCCCATGAGTATGAGTATTAATAACTAGCAGACGTCCGTTCAAACAGTTCAACCGTACTTTTCCTAAAAAATAGTGATGAATAAATATAAAATGTGCAGTCAACTCAATCACCTTGAATCAGAGTGTATATGCAATATGATTGTCTAGTGGGCCGTTTACAATCATCTTTGTTCATTCCATGTGTTATTTCAATAACAAAAATTGCATTGCACGTCCAGCACAATAGAGCGCTCAGGTTCACTAAGTAGCCACAAGGATTTTTTTTTCCCGCTGGATGTCACCGTTCCTTATCATGTTAACGAGCGCAATAAAAAACCACTACCGGAGCGAATGTTTTTGTTTGTTTAAGTTGTCTTTTCTATAAGAAGTGTCAAAGGGGAAATATTCAATTCAATTCAAATAAATTTATTCTATATGGTAAATAAAACCCATTCCTCTCCTTATGCGTTTTTTTTTTTCGTTCATGCTTCCTATCTTCTAAGCTAGTTGTTTGGTAAGACTACCAAGTCAACAGGCTGCCATTCTATTAAACTAGTTGTTTGGTAAGACTATCAAGTTAACAGTCTGCCGTCCTGCTAAACTAGTTGTTTAGTAAGACCATTAAGTTAACAGGCTGCCGTTCTGCTAAGCAAGTTGTTTGGTAAAACTATCAAGTTAATAGGCTGTCGTCCTGCTAAACTAGTTTGGTAAGACCATCAAGTTAACAGGCTGCCGTCCTGCTAAACTAGTTTGGTAAGACCATCAAGTTAACAGGCTGCAGTTCTGCTAAGCAAGTTATTTGGTAAGACTATCAACTTAATAAGCTGTCGTTCTGCTAAGCTAGTTGTTTGGTAAGACTATCGAATTAATAAGGCTGCCGTTCTGCTAAGTTAGCTGATAATCTACGCAGTTTAACAGACAACAAACGTGGACGTTTGAGATACTACTTAATATATCTGATAAAGTAGCCACATTCATCACTTCTAGCTCTTAATCTAGAAGAAGTCGATAGATAACATTAGTTTCAAGTAACGTTCGTCTTGACTTTTTACTTACTTACTGTATATGAAAGGTAATAAAAAAATTCATATTTATGTTACTTTTGACAGGAAACGGTGTTTATATCTATATCTTTATAAAAAATACATTATACAAATTTAATCGGTATTATTATACACAAAGAATTTTAAATATATCCAAAGGTCTCATCGTATTGAAAATGTTGTTATTTAGGTTGAAAGACTGAAGAAAGAGGACGTAGTCGACAAAACGTGTCTAAATCTAATTTTTGGCATCTTGTCATACATCTGTTAAAACTTAATTTTTATATCTTGACATATTTACTTCATTTTAATTGTTTTACATTTTAAAAACGAATTTAGAAATACTGACGCTAATTGAGGCTGTATAATCACTCGTGTGTTTGTGTAACGTTAAGCACAACGCTACATAATAGGCTGTATAGTCACACTGTACTGCTAAATAAACATATATCCAGGTATGATAACATTTTTAACTTACATTATATTACTTTTAATGTGTTTAACGAACATCACTATAAATTTCAACATCATTAAAAACCCAGTTGCACCACTGTAAAATAGATAATTCATACCACGTGCTATGTCAGCTTTATTATTTTATAATGTTTTGAAAGTATTTATATTAATTCGTGATTTCCTAATACAGCCGCTATAATTTCTTTCTTTCTATTGATTTCGCGCAAAGCTACACGAGGGCTATCTGCGCTAGCCGTCCCTAATTTAGCAGTGTAAGACTAGAGGGAAGGCAGCTAGTCATCCCCACCCACCGCCAACTCTTGAGCTACTCTTTTACCAACAGCCGCTATAATAAACCGTTAAGTGAATGAAACATTTTAATATCTTTAAAAATCTGTGATTCCATTATAAATGCAGAGTTTATATCATAGCGACGCAATAACAGCTTCTGTCACGATGTTCGGACGAGAAAAATAAGCTAAAAAATGAGTACTTTGGTACATTTTTCGTGCGATAGTTTCACTAAAGTTCTTATGGACAGCATGTTGCGCGCCTAAGTTTCATATTTCGCTAATGATGGCGATTTAAGAAAATTGACTGGATATTATTTTCACGTGCAATTCTTTGAACTAAATGTCTGAATCCCCATATGGGTCTATCTCTATTTGCTCATTCTCAGTCATAAGAAGTTTGGTAAAGATCGCGTATATGTAACACTAATATCCCTATGTGTAGCACTAATATCCCTATATGTAAATCTAGCATCCCTATATGTAAATCTAGTATCCCTATATGTAACTCTAATATCCTTATATGTAACACTAATATCCTTATATGTAACACTACTATCCTTATATGTAACACTACTATCCCTATGTGTAACTCTAGTATCCTTATATGTAACACTAATATCCTTATATGTAACACTACTATCCCTATGTGTAACTCTAGTATCCTTATATGTAACTGTAAATCTAGTATCCCTATATGTAACACTAACATTCCTGTCTTAATCAATCTGAAAAACTAGGTATTAACAGCTGATACATATCTCTTAGTTAGCGCAATCAAGAGAATTGTTAATTATTAGCACAGAAACTATACACTCTCCAAGATGGAACTTACAAAAGTCTTCGCCTACCTTATTGACAATAAGAGCTACCAGCAAAAAGAAGGTCATGGTGATTCGGCGTGTACAAGTTCTTACACTGGCTGGGGTCGGAGAAAGTAGAGAGTCGTCAACCGGCTTCAGCATTGGTCTGAATCTTTGTGCACGCACCTGTTAGGAAAAGGTCACTAGATGACGCTGCCTTCTCACTTTAAAAAGCCTGCACTTTAGACAGTATAAATGTATACAACGACAAGATAAAGGTGTCAGGTAGAAAGTATGAAGTATGCTAGTTTGATGCGTAAAGTCTATCTATATATGTTGTATTTTTTCTTAAAATATTATCCATTACAGCTAATAAATTAATTTTGTCTTTAGAACATTTAACGTAAACCAGATTCAACATAAAAGAAACGTATTTCTGAAACCTCGAACATTTCAACTGTATCATTATATAGCAATCCGTTAGGTTAGTTGTAATTAAGCACAAAACTACACAAGGGACTATCTGTTCTCTGCTCACCACGGGTATCGAAACCCGGATTCTAGCGTTGGAAGTCCGCAGACATACCGCTGTGCCACTGGGGGACAATTTAGTTGAACGTGCCGAATTTATTAATGTCTCATATCATATCTATTATATCCTAAGAGCACTCACACAGTTACGTGAAAAACACTGGGGAAGTATTGGAAATGAAATCTTTCAGAATTTAATGCTACAATTTCGTACGTAGTTTGAACCAAGAGCGCAACCAGCACTGCAGAGTGGGAGGTCTTTTTCCCAAAACAATTTAGCTCTTTTCTTTTACGTATAAGTAAAAACTACATTTTAACCGTCTTAACTAATTAATACAGACGCTAATTGAGGCTGTATAATCACTCATGTGTTTGTGTAACGTTAAGCACAAAGCTACATTAATAAGACAAGATGTGCTGTTGCTACATATTGTTGTGAGGATAGCGGACGTTCTACACTTTTAGAATATTGCAGTTGTTCGACTCCCCACCCCGGAAACTTGCTTGAAAAAGGTTGGTAATTCATAACAATAACCCAAACTATAACACCCTAGCATTTTTAACAGGTGGGCTTGTTTTTAACAGTGGCAGATTCTGTTTTTACCTCTTATAAAAACAGGTCTACTTATAGAAAGTGGGAGTTTGTTGGTTGTTTTTAACGTGACTTAAGGTGAGCTTAATATCAAAACTCTGACTGTTGAGCACAATTGCATCGTAATGACGGCATAGAGTCATAAGTTAGATAAACCGTAGAGTTAAATCTGTAAGTAATAAGATACTACTAATTTTGTTCGGTTTTCATAAAAAAATCAGAGATACCTCACCTAAGATGTTAAGTATTTACACATATAATTTCTCCGTGAAACGTATTCGTTTTGGTTTTTAGTGACGTATTTCATACGTCACAAATGTTATCCGATCATATTGTTGATTTTTTTATGCTTCCATTTCACATATGTGGGTAAATTACATTTCTGGTACAATGAACTGTCCCATTAAAACTCGGCGACATTAATCGATTGTTTCTCCAGGTACTTAAGTTGTTAAACGAACACAGCGTATCTGACTACCTTGCTTTAATTACATTAATCGATTGTTTCTCCAGGTACTTAAGTTATTAAACGAACACAGCGTATCTGATTACCTTGCTTTAATTACATTAATCGATTGTTTCTCCAGGTACTTAAGTTATTAAACGAACACAGCGTATCTGACTACCTTGCTTTAATTACATTAATCGATTGTTTCTCCAGGTACTTAAGTTATTAAACGAACACAGCGTATCTGACTACCTCGCTTTAATTACATTAATCGATTGTTTCTCCAGGTACTTAAGTTATTAAACGAACACAGCGTATCTGATTACCTTGCTTTAATTACATTAATCGATTGTTTCTCCAGGTACTTAAGTTATTAAACGAACACAGCGTATCTCACTACCTTGCTTTAATTTTTTTATTCCTCCTCCTTATTTTTCCTTGGTAAGTTTTGTTTGTTTTGAATTTTGCTCAAAGCTACACGAGGGCTATCTGCGCTAGCCGTTCCTAAGATTTTAGCAGTGAACGTTTAGATGGAAGGCAGCTAGTCATCACCACATACCGCCAACTTTTGGGCTACTCTTTTACCAACGAATAGTGGGATTGACCGTAAAAATATAGTGCCCTCACGGCTGAAAGGGCGAGCATGTTTGGTGGAATCCGCGACCCTCAGATTGCAAGTCGAGCGCCCTGACCAACTGGCCACTGGCCATGCCAGGCTGGAAGTTTGGTGAACTAGCAGTAATTCGCTAGCTTCTATATATTTTGCTTTTAGCGTTTTCTAACGTTACGTTTGTTTTGTTGTGAATTTCGCGCAAAGCTACACGAGGGCTATCTGCGCTAGCTGTCTCTAATTTAGCAGTGAAAGACTAGAGGAAAGACAGCTAGTCATCACCACCCACCGCCATCTCTTAGGCTACTTTTTTACCAACGAATAGTGGGATTGACCGTCAAATTATAACGCCCATACGCCTCAAAGGGCGAACATTTTTGGTGGGACATTTTTCTTGGTAAAAAGTTTCCTTTAATAGTTCACAGATAACCCAGTAAACTAAATACACTCGTTTTCATTTTGTCAAAATGAAATATTTAATATTTAATATAGATTCAAAGCAGACATTAATAAGACAAGATGTGCTGTTGCTACAAATCGAATGAGCACAATTTACTTCCTAGTTGTGGGCATTAAGTGAACTTCGTACGCTTCTATTTAACGCATAACAAATATCGGAAGGTTAATTTCAATCAGTCAGGTGTTTCTGATAAAAATAAACAACAACAATCATTCCTGACTCCGTTATCAGATATCGTTTGTATTGTATATATATATAGTCCAGTATAAGTAGAGCTAGATTTAGGAAATTAACTATTTATATTACATTTCCTACTAGAAATAACAATTATTGGTCAAACTCTACTTGTTGTTGTTTCCCATAAAGAACGCGAATGGTGTGTTTGCAACAAACACTTAATCCAACGTAAGTCACTTTCTCTCACTATATGTATATTAAACGAACACGTTTTTTTTTGTTTTTTGTTTAGTTTTGAAACAAGTTAATTCACTTCAGGGAACTCTTGAAATAAGAAAAGAGAAAGTATTTATAGTTCTTAAGAATGTTTATTTAACGTACTCATAACTTTCTTGGTTATTCTTCAGAATTAATTGTTGCATAAAGCTACAAATTTCAGTACAATTCACACTTATCCTACTTAAAAGCTCTAAAAAATAAATATATATGTAAAATGCACATTAAAGTATAGAAATCGTTAAAACATAGTGAGACGTGTTGAACAGAAGAGGTATCTGTTGATAAAAACCTGCTTTACGTTACCTACATAGTTTTTTGATACACTGTACTTCTCTTGAAGCGCCCTCTGTTATACAAACACATATTAAATTCCATTTAAGGGATCTTTAAATAAATTATAAAATATTTTTCACAAGTTCGTCGCTTTCCTTTTAGGTATAAAAGCTAAACAAGAACAATTCAGAAAAATAAAGTTTATTGTAATTTTCCTCATTTCTTTATCATACAGTCATAAGAATAGTTATACTACTATGTCTATCGTATCCCACCCGGCCTGGTGAGCCTTGGCATTGAGCAAAGGGCCTCGTTGGCTTTTGTGTGTTTGTTGAATCTGCGCTTGCCTAATTTTGAAATGATAGATTAGAGGGTTTGTTTGTTTTGTTT
>NW_013665809.1:95754-122541 GCF_000517525.1 Limulus polyphemus | reverse complement strand
CATGCCGGGCCAGACTAGAGGGAAGGCAGCTAGTCAATACCACCCACCTCCAACTCGTGGGCTACTTCACATCCACCACCCAGAAGTGAAGAGCGCATTTATTTTTTAATTATTTTTTTTTTGTGTGGTGGCGGTGTGGAAACTACAGAACCTCGGATCCACAGTTCAAAACTTCGACAACTTTCACCCATAGGTTTTTAAAACTGATAATGGTCTAAGTGTGGATTCTTTAGATAATGTTTATGCATATTTATTCTTAAATAAGTTTCCAGTTTCCTCCATGTATATTTAACTTAGCAAAACGCCTAAGCTCGTATAGAGAATTCATTAACATGAAATGAACTGATCCATAAAAACATTTTGAAGATAATGTAACTAATATTGTGACACTTCTTTTTAAAATTGAAGTAAATGATTTGGTTGATGAAATTAAAATGTAGTGTGAATGTTAACATCCCAGAAATTACCCTATAGTTTGATATGACGTCAGATACCCTATGCAGTGACGCCTATAAAAATTCAGCTTACTCCAAAAAACAGTTTATTCATGATACAAAGAAAACAGTTCTAATGTGTTTTCATCACATTTGGAAATAAGACTGGTGTTAAGTAACTCTCCAAATTTGTGCGACAGTTTTAATGTGATTTCATCACATTTGGGAACAAGACTGGTTTTTAGTAGCTTTCCAGATTTGTACGACAGTTCTAATGTGTTTTCATCACATTTGTAAACAAGACTGAAGTTTAGTAACTCTCCAGATTTGTGCGACGGTTCTAATGTGTTTTCATTACATTTGTAAACAAGATTGGTGTTTAGTAACTCTCCAGATTTGTACGACAGTTCTAATGTGTTTTCATCACATTTGTAAACAAGACTGATGTTTAGTAACTCTCCAGATTTGTGCGACGGTTCTAATGTGTTTTCATTACATTTGGAAACAATATTGGTGTTTAGTAACTCTCCAGATTTGTGCGACGGTTCTAATGTGTTTTCATCACATTTGTAAACAAGACTGATGTTTAGTAACTCTCCAGATTTGTGCAACAAGTTTAGCTCTGTAAACTTATGTACCATAAATAATTCACTGCAATTTTATGGAAGAGTTTAATGGTTATTGACTTTCCTATTTCGCTTGTAAAACTGATATGTTTTTTCAGTGAATGTACGTATTAAGATATATCATATTTATACACAAATACACTTCAATGAATAACGTCTTCTAAAACTCTTCAACTTTTTTATAGTAATGATTTTGAATATGATCAAAATTTAAAATTTTTATACTTTGCTGTTTCCAACAGATTTAATCTATCATTAAATCATCGAAATATTCTTTTTTTTAGCAATTGCTCCTTGCGTTTCTTGGTTATTTTTTATAATTCAATATCTCCTTTTTGTTTCATTTCGTCTTTCGTTCTCTTGACATCAACCGCTTTTCATGATCATTAATCAAATTCTAAGCCACATCTTAATAAAGTAAAAAAACACATCGAGAAGATGAGAACCTCCAACGTCGAGAGAAGTTATTTTCTCAAGGCGGCTGATTTACCATAGCAACGATAAAAATCACACAATGTATCGTCGACAGACAATGCGGGCATGTGGTGAGTGTGCATGGTTGTTTAACGAAGTAGATTGTTATGTTGTAAGCTTATAATCTCCCATGTTCCTGACTGATTAATTAATTAATTAATTGACTGATAGATAGATGGATGGATAGATAAATAGTAATTAATATTTTCAACCTAAACGAAATTGTATACGACACACAGGTTGAACAGTCAAATAAAACACCATAGTGTTGAAGCATAATCTTTCTTAATTTAAAACTGCTTATCACAGGGAGAAGCCCCCCAGTGGCACAGCGTTATGTCTGCGGCCTTACAACGCTAGAATCCGGGTTTCGATACCCGTGGTGGGCAGAGCACAGATAGCCCATCGTGTAGCTTTGTGCTTAATTACCAACAAACACAGGGAGAATAGTTACTCAATAACATCTGACGTCTACACGGCGACGCTTAGTGATGATTAACCCTCATAACGTGTCCACAATTGAAAGTGTGGAGCCCAGTGAACGACAAATCGTAGGCTCCAACCTTGGACTATCAAATACGCGCTAATCACTAGCCACGCCCAGCCCGGATACAAAGACGACCAGACTGATAAGAGTTAGATAAACGAATTGTCAAACAAGTACAACATATATATAATGTAATCGCCTGCTCACTCCACTGTTTTATGAAGTTCGGCATATGATACTCAGTAATCGTCACGAGTCGCCTTCTTCCACTATCTTTCTATTGAATACAGTGGGTAAGAAGTATTGCTTTATGTTCCACTGGTTTAAAGCTCCAGAGTTTTTTTTTCGGTTGCTACAGATCCAAAATAGTTTGATATAAAAAATTAAAAAATTGTCCTTACATATTATATATATATATATACACGTATATGTTTGATCGTCGAATATAAGAGTTTTATCTCACATTTTTGATGTTTGCTATCGATGATGACTAAACTTGTGATTTTAGAATTTCATTTAGAGCACACTAATGTAAAATAATACACAAATTATACGACAAACTGATCAGATAAACACTAATAAAGCAGCTCACATTTATCAATGTAACTTATGGATCAGATCTATAAACACTAATGAACAAAGTGGGCTATATTATGGTAACCTTGGAAACCAGAAAAGAATTGGTATTTTTATTGGTTTGTAATAAACAGATTCATATACGTGTTTGAAGAGCTGCTTTCATTAGTAATTACATATAAACTGGGAATCAAAATGTAGAAACAGTCTGAAATTAATACTTCCTGACAGTCTAGCTGAAGGCGGTAAGAGAGGTATAACTAACCCTATTTACGATACGTAATGAAGAATTTGTGTAATAGATTAAAAATAATAAGGAATAATCATATGATATATTTATAGCCATAATTTTATTTATATTTTATGTGATTTTTTTATCACCCTAAGATTTAAATTGTTAATTAAAATCATCTAAATAACTGATGATAAGAAAAGCACAAAAGTAGTCATTACAGCTGTTGCTGGATTTACATTCTTTTCAAAAAGAGAGCCGAGGATGTAACATACATAAACAGCGTGACTGATGTGTTTTTTAAATTATAAACAGAGATTATTAAAACATTTCCTTCTTGATATTCTTGGCAACCTTTTTTAGGTTGTAGCTTAACATTTATTTAGAATCAATCTTCAATCTTGTCTACAATAGTGGAGTGAAATTGAAGAGCAGATGAATTAGTATTAAATTGGTTATTTTTAAACTCTAAACCAATTTTTTTGGCTTTCCATAAAAGTCTGGCAACGACCGAAAGGAAATGAATTGCTTAACACAGACCTGCGAATTTCAACTTCATAAAAGTTGTTTTGGTTTTAATAACGACTTTTCCACCAGATTTCGAAAATAATACTCATTTTTCTATCACGTAAGGATTTTTTTTTGTAAATCGGGAAGAAAAAAAAATCTCTTACTTAGATCAAATAATTATTTCGTTTACCACAATGAACATTTTTTTATTATTATGTTTTTAATCAAAAAATAAAAACTGAAGAAAAGGGAGGAACATTTATGTCAAAAAATATGCATCCTCATTCATCCTAATGTTTTTGTGTGTGAAATCTACGTCTTTTAGTCTCAAAATGACGTGTTGTGGTCTTTCTTTTATGTATTGCGATATGACGTTTTGTGAAAAATCTGTACGTGATGGTGAAAAATGGATATCATTTTCGGATTCAGCGTACAGGAATTACTGTAGAACATGTAAAAAATTCAAGACAATAAAACCATCCGAGGCTTGTGTAATTAACAGTAGAATGCATCCCTTAGGTCCAGCTGTCTTGAGATCAATGACTGGATCTATTTAATTGATAAAGAATGAAACTTACTTATCTGTAATCATTTGGATTTTGTAAAATAAGTTAGCCACGTCGTAGAACATTTCAAGTTATTTACTTATACATTACTGTAGCCCCCCCCCCCAGCAGCACAGCGGCATGTCTGCGGATTTACAACGCTAGAAACCGGGTTTCGATACCCGTAGTGAGCAGAGCACGGATAACCCATTGTGTAGCTTTGTGCTTAATTACAAACAAAACAAACGTTACTGTAAAAAATAACATGAATTATAAGCTGGCAAACAGCGATTTATAAGCATTATAAAGTGATTTATTTTGGGAGAATACACTAGATATTTCTATGGTGTGACGGGGATTTGAACCCAAGCCCTGGAGATTGCGAGTCGAGCGCCCTAACCACCTGGTCATGCCTCACTCGAATATGAAAGCACATAATGTTAATATAATAACAAGTTGGATAACAACGATTTATAAGCATAATGAATTGAATTATTTATTTTGGGAGGAACATACTACATGTTTCGGCAGAATATTGATCTGTCTGAAGAAGATAAACCACATCCTCGCCGTGGGGGCGTTATAATTTTACGGTCAATCCCACTATTCGTTGCTAAAAGAGTAGTTCAAGAGCTGGCGGTGGATGGTGATGACTAGTTGCCTTCCCTCTAGTCTTACCCTGCTAAATTAGTGACGACTAACGCAGATAGCCCTCGTGTAGTTTTGCGCGAAATTCAAAACAAACAAACAAACATATTCGTGTGAGAAATAACATTATCTAAGAAAAATTCAATATCATTTGTTTGTTTGAAGTTAAGCACAAAGCCACACAATGGGCTATCTGTGCTCTGCCCACCATGAGCATAGCGTTGTAAGTCCGCAAACATACCGCTGTGCCACTGGGGGGCATTCAATATGAATGATGAATAGTTTATATTGGTTTTCCATGGTTTGTAAATTATGTCCTGGATTTGAAGTGTATAAGATTAGAGTATATATATTTTTTTTAAATATTGATGTATGAAACTGAACATGTTTTATATGTTGTTTTTACTGATTTTTACTTCAGAGACTGACTCCAATATTTCTATATTAACAACCTCGGTGTTGGCCGTTAATGAGGGTCGAAATATAATTCGAATACTGCATAGATTAGGACAATCCTGAATATGATTTGGTTTAAGCAGATAGTCATATATTATACATGAGGCAAAAATCCTGAAAGTTTTTGATAATCTTCAATATTTGAGTACAGGAATCACTTTTCATATTAATAAATTTGTATCATTAAATGTTCGATAAATAACTGAATATACTTCTTTTGAAAATCAAAACTTATGTATAAACACTATCAATTAGGCATCTATCTAGAGATTATATAAAACGTAACACGTTCCTACTCATATAACAAAATTAGTCTATATAACTGTTGGCCATAATTTAAATGATCCGGCATGGCCAGGTGGTTAAGGTACTTGACTAGCAATCTGAGGGTCGCGAGTTTGAATCCACGTCCGACCAAATACGCTTGCCCTTTCAGCTGTGGAGGGCGTTATAATGTGACATTGGTAAAAGAGTAGCCCAAGAGTTGGCGATGGGTGGTGATGAATAGCTGCCTTATTTAATAAATAAACCAGCATGCAATAGCATTTTAAAGGACGTCAGTTGGCCTTGTGGTCGGGTTTTAGATTTCGAAACGGGCTAGCGAAATTCAAATCCGTGCGATATCACAATACATATATATATCACGCATTTTAAGCTTTAGATGTGTTACAATAATGACAGTCAATACGTTAGCGTGAATTGTGTAGTGGTAGAGTGCTACTGACTGCCTTCCTTTTAACCAATAGCTGAAAATTAGGGATGGCGGCAAATATTCTTAGTAGCTTTGTCATGAACACAAATTCAGTAGTTCTAAATATTGAATTATTTTCACCTACAACTATAACAATAAAACGCATCGACGAATATGACTAACGTGCTCATTGGTCAAGTTTCTTCGAGAACAGTTATTTTCACGAGTAACACAAAAGGTGACTTTTGTCTTTAATGGAAGATTTGAAAACATATCAAACTAATAAACCTGGCAAAGATGTAAGAAAATTATTAAACACGTGTAATTTGGATTGCTTGTCCTAGGGGAAAGGGGGATAGGCGAATAGCCTCCTATTTCTTTTTCTTTTTTCTCGAGTTCACGGCATGATACGGAGAAATGCGTTGAGTAAACAGAATTTACTGCTTGTGCGAACTGTTGATTCCCGGAATTTATGCTAACTAGTATTTGAAGACTCTACAAGTTCCTAAAGATGCTCTACTTTAGTAAAACGTACACTAAAAACCTCTGAAGAGGAATTCATGGACACAGAGGAACGTTAGTTTCATTTCACCTGTGATAGAAGTTCTGGTGTGCCGTCTAAGTCTATTTAGAAAAACCTACATCGTTGTAATTAATCTTACAGTAACCGTTATATTAATAGAAGTTCTGGTGTGCCGTCTAAGTCTATTTAGAAAAACCTACATTGTTGTAATTAATCTTACAGCAACCGTTATATTAAACAAAGGAAGACATTTCAATAGTCATGGGAAGATACCCGAACACGCAATGCCTAAAAAAAAAGTAAGATATTTCAGTCTTCTGTGCACTAATAATCCATGTTAAGTAGCTTGAAATAAATCGTCCCGAATGCTAAACTTTGGCTCAAGTTTACTTTATAGTTGTATGTCACAATTATATTTATGCTTAGCTACAGTTGTATTTACGTTAGCACAGAAAATATTTGTTGGTGATCCTCTAGAGCAAAGCTACACTATGGATTATCTGTGTTTTGTCCACCGCGGGGATTCTACACCCACACTTTGGTGTTGTAAGTCTGTAAACATACCACTGACCCAGAAGGGAGGGAGGCAACATACAAAGAAACAGTTGTTAAGTCGCTGTAATGAAAGTGAAGGCAAAGTATCATAAACAACGATAGTGTGTTCTAAAATGTGAGTGAAAAGTTAGAAATTACGAAATGTTTATGTGATAGATATTGTGGTTCAATTAGGAGAGTGAAGTGCCAAGCTCTTTCCTTTGTTCTAAGTGCTGTTGATGTAATACATACCTTCAAGTATACAGTTTCTTTCTTTCTTTTTTCTAACTGCGGTTTATGTTATACTTATCTTGAAGTATGTAGCTTATTTCTTTGTTCTTTCGATAGGCTGTTTATCTTATACTTGTCCTTCAAGTATCAAGCTTATTTCTTTGTTCTTTGTAAGTGCGGTTTATGTTATACTTATCCTTCAAGTATCAAGCTTATTTCTTTGTTCTTTCAATAGGCTGTTTATGTTATACTTATCCTTCAAGTATCAAGCATATTTCTTTGGTCTTTCAATAGGCAGTTTATGTTATACTTGTTCTTCAAGTATGGATCTTATTTCTTTGTTCTTTCAATAGGCTGTTTATTTTATACTTATCCTTCTAATATCAAGCTTATTTATTTGTTCTTTCAATAGACTGTTTATGTTATACTTATCCTTCAAGTATCAAGCTTATTTCTTTGTTCTTTCAATAGGCTGTTTATGTTATACTTATCCTTCAAGTATCAAACTTATTTCTTTGTTCTTTCAATAGGCTGTTTATGTTATACTTATCCTTCAAGTATCAAGCTTATTTCTTTGTTCTTTCAATAGGCTGTTTATGTTATACTTATCCCTCAAGTATCAAGCTTATTTCTTTGTTCTTTCAATAGGCTGTTTATGTTATACTTATCCTTCAAGTATCAAGCTTATTCCTTTGTTCTACAGTACAAATTGAAATATTTTTCATCATCTCTTACGAACCACTATTTCTCCTCTCTGAAATTGTCCAGTGTTAGGTCTTACTAGTCCGTGTAGTTATAATAAAAGTCGTCTGGCCTAACTAGATGTGTAGTATAGGACAAATTAAATTTAAAAATAGTTCTGAAATTTAAAAATATGTATTTTTAAGCAACTTTCATTGTGTAATACAGCGAAAACATATAGTTAACCAATCTAACTATACGTGTGTATAAAACAAGCATTAACCGCAAGTTAAAAAAAAATTAATAACAATCCATATCAGTAAAGATGTTTCCAGTGTTTTGAAGTTATTTTTCCAAAAGAGCGACTTCCAGAGATGGAGATTTAAATAACACATGGTTAAAAGAAAGAAAGTCTTCCGAAGTCAGAAGTTGTTAGAATTTAAAATTTTCTTTCCAGGATTTCGAACAAGTTTTGTAGGTTAAGTGTGGCTACTGTGTAATGATATATATATATATGATATCACTATTTATTTTCACCGATGTTTGAACATGTGTTTTAATACATAAGGAAAGAACTACACCATTCCATGTCCTTTTAGAGTTGAAATAACGTAAACAAATGTGCCATATACAGTTATAGATGTCGGTTTAATGAAACATTACTCTTCGGGGAAGTAATGATATTTTGTTGTGAATAACTGAAAAGGGAGTTACATAAAAACAAATAATGGTTAGACATTTGTCTCGTACAAATAGAAAAGTTTTAATAAATAGAAAAGTTTCGACTTGATTTAGTAATAAATAATTCAGCTGTTTCCAGTGTTATTTGTTGTTTGTTTCATTTTATCCAGAGATTCTGTTGCTTTCTCATTAGTTCTCTGCCTGGTTTCAAAGTCGTTGGGTGTAATTGAAGTGAGCCCAATGAAGCTTAAAAGAACAAAAATAAATAAATAAAATCCAAATTTACCAGAGAATTGTGTGACTAAACAACTCTAATAGTCGATAACCTAAATGTGTTATTGGTTCACTATTGGTATCTTTTCACTATAAAAATAACCACTTGTCTCAATAAGAACTTTTATCACAAGCAAATAGAACATCTTGATGCAATTTTCAAGCTAAATCTGTACTTGTTTTCTCGATTCAAAAGCTTTACCTTTAATTTTTTCTCATATAACGAGGGAATAGTGTTAGATCTTACACGTCGAGGAATAGTGTTAGATCTTACACGTTTACTCTATAGTTTTAGTTACCTTCTGCCGTACACAAGCAGTAACACTCTCTGTTCTAACTTAACATTTTCTCTAAGCAGAATGAAGCTTGGCAACATAAATATTTACATCAGGTCGTTTCTAAAAGTTGATATATCTACATCTGTGCAATGTCTACAATACAAAGGCCATAGTACATTGCTATTATTCCTGTTCTCCTGTTCATATATCCTGAAAAGAAAGCCTTGGTTGGATAAAGCTCAACCATCTACCCAATAACGGTCTTTGTACCATTTGATTCAAACATTTCCCAACTAGGTAACTGTCGCAGAAAGCAGAATATAAGTTTTACAATCCTTTGCCCCTCCAGGTCTTAGCTGTTGCTGTAAGCTTAGATGCTTTGCGAATCGTTGTCTGAAGATTCGAAAGTTTGGATTTCAAAAGTTCCGAAAGGATGAAGATGATAGACATATATGAATTTAGAAAGGGAATATTTTCTTTCAGTTTCTCACTGAATTAACTTTATGACACTATTTTATTATTCTAGCTTTATGTCTTGTCTCAAGTTACACAACTGGCATGTTCTTACTACCCATTTCTCAGTGAGATAAAAGTACTTTCTGTCAAAAACACGGTTTCTGATATAATGCTATATTATAGTATTTCAAGCAAATTCGATCAGTGGGATCCTTTATGAAAACTGTAGTTGACGGATCTACGAGACAGTTATGTGAAACTGTCAATTCTAACAAATACTAGCATTGCTTATCATTCAAAAATATACTAATAATACAAGGAGTTTACTGTTAAAAGCAATTTGTATTTTTTCAACTGCTACAAAACATGATATTTAATAATGATGTATATACGACTTTTTTTTTCCGATTGAGTCTTGTACGTAAATATTCTCCTCCAAAAACTGTTGTTTGTTTTTTCGATTAAAGTTAGTTTTTCTTTTTTTCTGTTGATTTAAATGAAATATCTAAACACTTGCTTTTAAGTTAATGCCATTTGTTGTCAAAGAAGCTTACTTTTACGGATGCATTTATAAATAGGCTGACAGCATAGCTACACGAGGGCTAGTTACGCTAGCCGACCTAATATAGCAGTGAAAGACTAGAAGGAAGGCAACTAGTCATCACCACCCACCGCCAACTCTTCGGCTACTCTTTTACCGATGAATAATGGGATTGAGCGTCACACGGCTGAAAGGGCGAGCATTTTGGTGGGACGGGGATTCGAACCCGCGACCCTCAGATTGCGAGTCAAGCGCCCTAACCACCTGGCCACGCATAAATGAAGGATCTATACATGTAGTTGCTATGTTTAGTTCACTTTGATTCATGGCTGAAAGGACGTCCAACAACTATAAAACACTTTGTTGTCGAATTTATGTTAATGAGAGGAAAATGCAAAGATTTACAACATTCGAATAATAATAAAAAATATTTAACTCTGAATGCAACACAAGCAAAATTCACGATTATTGGATATATCGTCTAGAGTCAGTAGAACTGTTTCAAAATAAATTATGTTCTTAAACCGACATTTCTAAATCCAGGTTTTAACTTACTGTGAATTTAAAATTACGAGTGGTTCTATTGGATGTTTGAATAAAACGACCACTTCTCAGTTCTGAAATAAACGTATAGTTTATAATGTAGAGAATAACATTCGTTATGCATGGAAAAAATTGTTAATAATCCTCATGGATAAAGTATGCAAACAAACAGAATTTATATACACTTCGAAACTGGTGTTTAAAATAAAGGTTTTTATCACAAATTCTGTTTTCTGCACATAACTGTCTGTACTAAAACTAAACCGTGCATATTGTATGGTTCACTGCTTTGTTTTTTGTTTCTTATTTCAGTGCTGTTGTTTTGTTATTAAGGACAAAACTACCCAAAGGGCTAACTGTGATATTCTCACCACGGGTATCGAAACCCGGTTTCTAGTAGTATAAGTCCGCAGACATACCACTGTGCCACGAGGGGGGACTTTTCTCAATGCAGTTTTACGATTGAATCTGTTAAAAATGATATTGTGAATAGGGCTAACAATGAAAAACGGTTACAGATTTGGTAGAGTTTTGTTGTGGCTAGTCTGAAGCAGACTTTAAATCAATTAAAGTTAACCTACCTTCTTGTCCTAAAACGGTTATATCGTGTATTTTAATGTACTTTTAGACACATTATATTCATATTTCTGTTTATTTCTTATGTTCTTTTTTGGAAGTCGTTGTGGTTATGACGTGTAGTCACAATCTAATCTAGTTTGTTCCATTATAACAGGATACACACACTTTATAAGAACGAATTGTATGTGTAAATGTGGTGGTTGAAGCCACGAGAAACATTTTAATACCTATATACTTGATTCACGATGTGCTTGTTTGTTTGTTTTGAATTTCGTGCAAAGCTACACGAGGGCTATCTGCGCTACCCGTCCCTAATTTAGCAGTGTAAGACTAGAGGGAAGACAGCTAGTCATCACCACCAACCACCAACTCTTGGGCTACTCTTTTCCAACGAATAATGGGATTGACCGTCACGTTATAACACCCCCACGGCTGAAAGGGCGAGCATGTTTGATGGGACGAGGATTCGAACCCGCAGATTGCGCGTAGGGCGCCCTAACCACCTGGCCATGCAGGGCCTTCACGGTGTGTTTCGACCATTTGATTGTCCTATCACTGATGACTTTCAATCTGGAGGACTTTGTCACAGCCTTTCTGAGAAAGGATATTAACACAGTGAGATTATTAAATTATCTAGAGCCAGTAATCCCAATATTTTGAAGAAAGAAGCTTCCAATTCCTCTATGGAAGCGAAAAAACTCACAAAAAAGGACATTTAAAACTGTAGTGGGCTTCCAAACCATAACCTAAGCCAATTCAGACCAATACCCACATCAGTAAAGTGAATGCTATAGTTATGAAAGAGAACCCTCCTACTCAAAAAGTCATATACTATAGCTGGTATATAACACAATAATAATAAGCAAGTATTTGAAGTTAATAAACATTTACGATCAAAACATTCACAAGTTCATAGCCACATTTGAAAATCAATGACTTTTTCATAAGATATGTGGCTGAAGAAACTGTGATCACAGCAGTTCCTTTCGACCACTTACCTGTCAGCTTTCCGATACAGTTATAATGGTCTTGAATGTCTTTGGTCTGCTTAAACACGGTGATCTAAAGCTGACCCCGCTGTTCTTTGCAAAAGCTTGTTACAATATAAATTACAGTAACGAGCAACAGTGAGTAATCACAACCATCGAACCGAGCACGATCGAAAATGAGAAAAGGCAGCACGATACATAGAACATCGTTCTTATGAAGTACGGTCAATATTCGTTGATAAAGACTTGCCCAACAGTTGGTGGGGGGAGGGTGTTTACTATCTGTTTTCCTTCTAGTCTATCACTTCGAAATTAGAAACAGCTTTGCGCGAAATTCAACAAACAAACAAGTTTACAAAGTATCAGCAAAAAGCACAATTTTCGAACATCAGGATGCTAATTCAAAAACTTTACTATCTACCTGTTTAATCAAAAGAGCTTACACGAAAACTGATAACATATACATTTTAAATCGATATAGACTTTAACTTATTCGTTTGGACTTTATAATTAGTTAGACACTTTAACTAACTGATACCTCATGAACTTATATATGTACTTCAATATATACTTATGCTGGGATGAACAAACATGTGTTGTTCAAAATCAAATGAAATCGAAGAATATTCGCTAATTTTAGAAACAAGAACGAAATTTGGTGTCATACCTTTGTGGATTCACACCTGTTACAAAACTCTGTACTTTGCTTACCTTCTTTATTTTTCTATGTCATTCAATATAAGGGAAATCCCCGTCTTATATATTCTAATCCCCGATCTGAATATATCTTTATGATATGAATATTTTGGGCCGAAAATGGCTGTTACATACCCATTACAAAAGCCAAACAATGTTAAAATGTAGTACTGATACATGCCTTTCCACTGAGAATATATATCGGTTGTGGCTGTTACGTGACTTTCTGTTTTGCATATTCAACATAAAGTACTGAACCCTTTCTTATTATGAAGTTAGGTGTAAGGAACTGATATTTCATGGATTGATTGGCGACTTTCGATATAAATTCAAGCTCGATTTACTAAACCACACAGCCTGGTAATGATAGCATCGAGCCTTTCTGTATTTAGCTTTTTTCTATATAGCTTGACATTTTCTGTTAAAAAATGTGGTACTGATACATGTCTTACCACCGCGATTTTATGTCAGCTGTGGTTGTTATGTGACTTTCTTTTTTGCATATTCAAAATAGTTTTAACATAAAGTACTCAGCCCGTTGTTGTTATGAAGCTAGGCGTAAGTAACATCGGTTAAAGTTGAGAAAGAAGAGAAAGTGGTCAGTTTTTGGCAAGTCTCTGAAGGATTAGGGAATTACAGCATTCTAGATCATTAAAAATTATTGGAGTGAGCAGCCACTTTTCTTTTTCACCCGGTATGGAGATTACAAGACCCCCCTATGATTATGAAAAGTTATAACCCGATATAAGGGAAACAGGTGTAGAAGATCACAAAAAAAGGACCTGCTTGGCGTGGGTTTGAGAAAGAAATATAAAAGACAGGAGTGCAGTGAAAGAGAGAAAAGACCGGAAGATGTGAGAGAGAAAACGAATGAACATAGAGAAGCGAAGCAAGAAAGTAATATGCTGCCAGTAAAAACAAAACCTATTTGTAAGTCTATATGTTATTATGGTAATAAACAGCAATTTGTTATGTTTACACTGGTATGAGTGAGTTCCTAACAGGGATAAGTACAACACAAGTAAAGTTGATGGACATAAGAAAGGAAAGCCAAGTGCAAGTACAGCACGATCGTAACAAAGTAGTGTCAAAGCGATCGTAGCATCTATATACGAAATAAAAAAAATTGTCTGATTTAACTAAACATGAAAACTAACATTATTTAGCTACAACTACATTTTAGCACATAAATAATAATTCCTTACATGAAAAATATTATTAACGAATCAATAAACTATTCCTACAGTTTCTGGGATCGAGGGCTGCACCATACTTAGCTAATTTGTTTTTAAGTTATCACGAGTTTGTTTATTTGTAATTAAGCACAAAGCTACACAATGGGCTATCTGTGCTCTGCCCACCACGGGTATCGAAACCCGAATTCTAGCGTTGTAAGTCCGCAGACATACCGCTGTGCTACTGAGGGGCATTACCACGAGAGAAGCTGGTTAGAGAAGTCTCCTGATCAGTTTAAACCGTTAAACAACAAAATATATGTGGACAATATCTTTGTTTTTTTTATTAAAGATAAATCAGTAGCGTTCGAATTTCAAAACATTTTAACATGGTAATACTAAAGTTACTGTTTAAGATCAAAATTACTCCGCTTCGCCATTTTTGGATACTAAAATAATTAATTTAGGGAAATTACTTGAAAGTAAGTAATATTTACTGGTTTAATTTTTTATATTTATTTTCCCCTAGAGTTTAAAAAGAATTTAATACACATTTTCATACGTCGGACTTATAGAATATTTATTTCTTAGAATCGCTTTTAAGCCGATATGTTGTTTAAATAACTACTTTAAGTTAAAGACTGTGTTCCTAAAACGTCCTTACAGATTAATTTGCATGTCTAAGATGTAACCGTAACTATGTGAGCTCTACAATTCATTGTTTCAGTTACAAAATTAAAGAGCATGCGCAAAATACTCCATATAATCAGTCAGCTGTTCTTTGACTTGATTTATAAGACGTTGACTTTCTTCCCAATGCCCAAGATTTCAGTATTCTGGGAAGCATTTCAAGTGGAAAAAAAAAGAACAAAATAAACTTTGTGAATACTAATGTTACGTATAGAATCGAAAGTAAATCAAAGATTACTCTTACAACATCTGTGCTAACTGTTTATTTTGTCTCAGTTGATCTTCATTTGTCAATTCTCACATTTAAGCTGAACTTAAAAACTGTTCTGTAAACTAATTACTTACAACAAGGTTGTGCGACGATCGGATATCAATCATTGTTGTGGTTAATAGCCTACATGATCACCTAATTCTAATTATTAATCTCTTATTAGTTTTCTATTATTACTATATAGTTTTTTCTTACTTGTCGGCTGTTACTTTGCTGTTGTTTTCAGG
The DNA here is from genome assembly GCF_000517525.1 of Limulus polyphemus. Taxonomy (NCBI): domain Eukaryota; kingdom Metazoa; phylum Arthropoda; class Merostomata; order Xiphosura; family Limulidae; genus Limulus; species Limulus polyphemus. The sequence goes on along the minus strand of NW_013665809.1, from coordinate 107,494 downwards.
AAAGTACTGAGAAGGACTGTTTACGTGGTGGTAGTGACCAGGATTCAATCCTGGGCCTTTTTGACAGAAAGCTGGCTGGTGTGTTATCCATTTGTCTGAGATTACGATATTGGGTATTGTTATAATATCTTGAATCACTTTAACAAATGTATCATGTATCATAACATGCTGATATTACGAGATTTGCTCCCATTTACCGAAGTATATGAATGTTGCTGTTTCATAAAAATCTCTGCATATCCAGCCGACTGTTGTTGGATATTTATCGATTTGATGTTACTAACTTAAGCGTAGACCTCGTCAGATACGAGATGCCTGTCAGATACATTTTCGAATGCAGTGTTGATTTAAAGTGGAAGTTTTCAGCTTCTAACTTAAAATGTTTTTTGGTAATATCTCCCTGTGTGGATTTTACCTTTCCTTTTCAACTAGGTTTGTACTTGTATATAAAAAACATTATCTAGGCATTTTAAAAACTATCAAGCTTGTAGACACCAGACTTGTTCCTATTTTTCATGCCCCAAACATTATTGAAATTAAATAAATTCTTGGATATACAAACATAAATGGAATACATCTTATCAGGGCCAGTATATATTCATGTCTCCGCAGAGAAACACACACATGCTATTTTTCTACTGTTTCTTTTTTTATTTTCCAAATACTTTACAATCGACCGCCATTTCTTTATTTCTCGATGGATTGACTTGAGACTTAAAAGGGTAATACCTTGGATCAATACGCCCAGAAACCTTTTTATTTTCTTCATTTAGATTTTTTTAGGGATTTTATAGGGTCAATGTATACTTTGGGCTCATGTACTGTCATATTTACAGCAATCAAGATGAAAGTTGGCAAAAATAAAAGGTTGGATTGCCCATTTCGAGTTTTTTTACGTGGAGTTAGAGCTCAGATAAAGCACATTTTGGAGATTGTTGTTCAATTCTGGGTCATATTTTGACTATTTTACATGGAATTATGTAAAAAGGCACTTCTCTACAGTTCCTACACAATGACAAACAAAAATGGTGGACTTCTAATTTCTACTAATTATAAGGGGTGAAGATGGCACAAAAAGCATAATTTTATGGGTTTTTTGACAAATAATCCGCCCTATTTCGGCCAATTTACATGGGCTTTGGTAAAAAAAGATACCTTCTTGCAGATTCCAAGCAGCAATATAGATAATTTTAGATGTTTCTGTGTTATTCACGACTTTTCTGGTGTCAAAACTGGTCATGTTGAGATCGATTGCATGGTGGACATATGTTGCATTCGCTCGCAAATGTTAGATTTTTTAACTTTCAGAATTGTTTTACAATATTGATTGAAAACGTTCTGTTCTAACAGAAATGGACCGAGTATGGTATAGTGTTCAGATTGCCTTGCTGCGGATTAGAAAGTTTGAGGTTCGTGCCGCGATGTTGCTGAATACACTCCCTTCTTTTAGATGAGGTTGCTGTAAAGAATGACAATCAATACCATTATCCAGGTTAAAGCTGGTGCTACTAGCTCGTTGCATTCCCTCTTGTCAGTAGCTCGAAATTAGGAAGAACTATACTTGAACCCTTAAGATCTCTGACCTGATCTTTTAGCTCATGTACAGAATGATAAGTTTTCTGCATAGTAGAAATAATTAACACCTGTAAGTGTCAACCAAAATAATTTTCCTATGATCGCCGTCCACATACACTACGAATCTTTTACAATTTCGCTCAAAATAGGACCTGAGGTCGTTTTCCACTATCTAACATATTTATGACAAAGCTAATACAGACGTCTGCCGCCGTTCCTAATTTTAAATTACTGAACACAGTGAAGGTAACTAGTAAGCAGCACCCTACCACTAACAATCCACACTAAGGGATTGATTGACACTCTTATAAAGCACCCACATCTTAAAGTGTGTGGAATATTTTGTGGTATCTTATGAATTTGAACCCGGCTCGACAGCTCCGAAATCCATAGCTTTACTATGGGGTCAATACGTTCCCTGTTATACTCTTGACTGTCCGTATAATTGGTTTACACTGTCACTCTTATAAAGCACCCACATCTTAAAGTGTGTGGAATATTTTGTGGTATCTTATGCATTTGAACCCGGCTCGACAGCTCCGAAATCCATAGCTTTACTATGGGGCCAATACGTTCCCTGTTATACTCTTGACTGTCCGTATAATTGGTTTACACTGTCACTCTTATAACGGCCATAAAGCTTGGCGCACGTTTTTCTCTGGCAACGGATCGCCAACTTCAATGCTCGGCTTCACAGTTTGGGAACTATAACCAAAAAGCAGCATTCAGTTCATTCGAAAAGGAACGGACACTCAAGTCAGTTATTTCCTAAAAACAAAGTAATTAATTATAGCTCATAAAACCTGTTATTTTTGTACCCTGTAAGCCTTTTATTGGTGAAATATTTTAGAGGATTTAACCCGTTGACTTTCAGACACTAACTCTTTTTCCCAGTACGTAAAAGATTTTCACGTTTTCTTCTTCCGACGGTTGAACTATTTTTCAGTATATCCCATTTTGAAGTCTGGTACTGTAGTGTTTGTGAAACAAGTTTCAACAGAACCTGTTAATATAGTAAACCCACTACATTTTTTCAAGGGCCTGGATTTCAAGTGTCCATGGCTGGCTGTGTGAGCCACAAAACGTGTTCCCCTCCCTCCAGTGGCCTATCGTAAAGTCTGAGGGCTTATGATGCTAAAAATGTTTTGATACTCGTGATGGGCACAGCCATTGTATAGCTTTGTGATTACCAACAAAAAACGTGCTCTAAAATCTTTCATTTCGACGTGAGTATTTTATCTTACTCTTACCAGCAAGTAGAGTCGTTTTTTTTTAATTATACAAGTTTGTAAACTACTAGTTTTCGTTGACAAAAAATCAAGGTCGACACAAACTGACAATGAGTTTTAGGTTCTATGGTTAACATAACTAGGCTGTTCTAAAACTAGTAAAACATGCATTTATCCGATACTTCTGTTGTTGACATAATCTTAAAGACGAAGTATACCATTTTATTCAACCTTATGCAGCCCCCGAGGTGGCACAGCGGCATGTCTGTGGACTTACAACGCTAGAAACCGGGTTTCGATACTCGTGGTGGGCAGAGCACAGATAACCCTTTTTGTAGATTTGTGCTTAACTATAAAGAAACAAACAAACTAGATCAATCTTATACAACCTAACCACGTGATTTCTTGAGGCGGGTAATTTAGATAAGGTCACAGTCGTCATAGCTACGTGGGTTTTGACCTGGAACTACAGCAAATGACTATTACGTTACGAGATAAACATATGTCATAATATGAAAGTTCTAGCCATTTCGCGCGTTTCTGATTGTCGAAATATAAAAACTTCATTGACGCCTTTATGGCAAAAAAATGCGGAGTTCACAAAATTGATTGTCCGGAGCTTCCAGAAAATATATCTATATATATTTGACAGTCACTTTTGAGATAGCTAAGTACAAACAAAAAAAAACAATTAATAAAAAAAAACATTCGTTCCATAAAACACTCATTTGATCAAATTTCAAATTGATTATCGCTTACATTTTATGTTCCTTGTAACCCTGGGGAAATTAATAACAACCAATCAAAAACAATCACAATCAAAAATAGAAAGCAAATCAAATATTCCGAAATAAGGGCAAGCGCTACAATAACAGTGCTCATATCTTATTGGGCTTCCTTCGAAGTATTTTTCATTCCTACGTTCGGAATGCTTCTGCTTTTTATTGGTTTTTATTTTTTTGGAGTCTATATGACAACGTTCTAAGACACAGCTTCCTTTTGGATGTAGAACAATTGCTCCAGTAACAGTTGGTAAAGCTGACGTAAAACTGTGTCTAGGAAAGAACAGTATGAAACAAAACTCCGCTAGGTCTTAGACTAGGAAAACATTCAAAAGGTATAAGTATCCGAAAGATAATTCATAATTATCCGAAAGATAATTTAAACGTTAAATAAACAATGAAGAACACAAGTGACTGCAGTATGAGGTTATTTTCTGTTGTTGTTGTTGTCGTTTGTTTGTTTTTTTTGCAAATATTATTTTATTATTTTTTGGAATCGAACCTCGGATTTTAGAGTTGTGAGCCTGTAAACTTACTGCTAACATATCGGGGGACATATTGATTGGCTAAGCTGTGGAATATTACAGCGGAGAAAATGCCCACAATGCTACACAATGGGCTATCTGTGCTCGCCCACCACAGGTATCGAAACCTAAAGGCGGTTCTTTTCTAAGAATTTTTTTCTGAAATACAAAGGAGTTAAAAAGGTATTCTTAACTACTGACCAAATATGTTTATCTAAAGTGAAAAATACATATAGAAAATTATTTAATTACCCTCACCCCTTCATCGGGGGTGAGGGTATTGTATTCGGGTCCGTGTGTATATGTGTGTGTGTTGTGTTTCCGTGCGCGTATCTCGAAAACTAAAATATCGATGTACACAAAAATTTTACACAAGATGGGAAGTCAATATGAGACAGTCCTCCCTAAATTTAGTCCAGATCCAAATCCGAATCCGGATTATGGATCACTTTGAAGCATTTTTTTTATAATGGGGAGATAGGGCATTTTCGAGATTTTGGATTAACAACTCTGTAAAGTGTGATCGGATTTGACCAAATTTCATGGGCATTTTAAAGTTGAGACTCCTTATCACGCTACAAAAAAATTATCAGGATCGTTGATCATTCAGGATCTGAGAAGGATTTTCTGAGTTTTCAAAGGTGAAATTTGACGTTATCCGGTATAGACGCATGTAATCTCGAAAAGGAGCGGCGGGACGAGGGTATGCAATCTCTCCGATTGCTTTTGTTATTTTGTAATTCAGTAAAAACTATTCATTATATACTTTAGCTTCTTAACAGAGTGTACGTTTCTTACCTTTCTTTTTTACACAAATTTGACACCCTTACATATAATTTTTGGATGTCAATATTCAGTTGGCATTATCTCAGTATTCAAACAAAAATTAAGCATTTTTGAAAGTTACATTCTTTTGTAGAGAGATTTAATTCTATTTTTATATTTCAGATAATAAACCTTATGATTGGTTACCTTGTCTTTGCTAAACCTATAAGGATGACTGCTGTAGTTCGTACGTTAGCACCTTCACGTTGTGAACACATGCATATGATAATAAACGAGCCCTTATATACACATCTGTAGTTCAGTTGGTTTTGACCTACTTTTAGCACGGGTTGTGTAAATTTAGAAACAGTAAAATTATGCTTATTTAAATACAAGAGTGCTTGCTAATTGATGCTTCGTTCGTAATGTCTGTATTCTTTGGCAGGATTAAAAGTTTGTATTTTTGGATCATACTTTCCAAAAGCTGTTCGCTAGGTCTCGAACGTTTATGACGAAACGTGATATCTCTATAGTTAAATTCCTTAGTAAATAGTAGATAGTGGACCACACCAATAAGAAGACTTATTGATTTAACTTCCTCATATATTCTATTTTATTACTAACTGAAGTACCCGCCCCCTGGACGGAAGTTATGTAAATTTATGACTAATGAAAGGTTATCTTAGGACATAAAAAGCTGTTTCCCTTATATGTAATTGTAAAAAACGCAATAATGAACATAAAAACTGAAAAACATAAAATGTGAAACCGAAACTTTACATGTATCTCTGCATGAACCCAACAAACCTTCATACCAAATTTGGTGAAAATCCATCAACAGGGGACGAAGTAGTGGTAAAAAAAACGCAAAAACGCCCATAAAAACCGCAAAACGCAAAATGCAACTTGGAAAACCGCAAACGGTTCCAGATCGTACTAAAAGAGGAACTTATCATAAATGCTTCCGATCGTTCTCGATACTGAGAAAAGAGATGCAGTTAGTACTTTTGAATGGCTCAGGGAATTTTAATGTGGATCCTAAATTAGGTGCAGGAACTTCTACCAACTAGGATCAAGGGTTAGTTTGAAACAATGACATTTAAAGCAACAGGGCTAAATGTTGCATGTTTACAGATTAAATATCATCCTCTCGAGAGACGATATAATTTCTGCCAAAGATTGAAATATTAAACTAACTAAGATAGATTTCCCTCATAAACATGACACATAACATCCCTTGGCTACAAGTCACTTAATAATATTTGACGTTTCCCCTTATTCACGTAATAAGCTTAGCCAATGCTCATTGAATGTATTGCAATACATAGTTTTATGTAGGCAGATAAATCCATAGTAGTTCTATACCTTCAAGTTAGTAGTTCTGTAGAAATGCCGGTTCTTACGAGTTGAAACGCAGATTATTATCATGCTTATTGTTTCTTCACACAGATAAATGCACATTTTCTACACATATAAGCAGCATTGATGGTTCAGAAGCTGAATAAGTGAGACGCTCTTTTAATTCCAATGACATTTGAAATTTAATGTGCTGTATATTTCACTCTAATTTCTTTTGCATTTTAATAAATAGACGTTAAACGCTTGTTTTAGTTAATGATCCTTTTTTATAATTTATATTAAATTTAATATATTTATTTGTTTAAATCTTTGTTGAAGATAATAAATGAAAAACATTGTTTGTTTTGTTCCCATTCTAGATGTGAGGGACGATTTATAACCCACCCTTCTCAATAGTAATGCATATTATTATTATTACTACCTAATTTTAAGGAGGACAAAACAAAAGACGTCCCCCGGTGGATCAGCAGTAAGTTTACGGACTAACAGAGCTAAAATCCAGGGTTCGTTTTCCTGCGATGGACAAAGCAACTATCTCAATGTGGCTTTGCTCTAAAGCAAACAGTCGCAAAACAATGACAAAAACGATGTATTTTCAAGCAGAAATGCGTTTAAAGAAATATTAGTAAATAACTGAATAACCAGTGTAGTTTTAGGGACAAATGTTGTTGTTTTTTCTTGGGTGTCTCGCTATTAGACAAATGGATGTTTGTTATTTTTTTGGTAATAAATGTATTTTCACTTGTTTGTTATAATTGTGCTTTCATCTTGTGGAACAACCAGAGGTTGTACTAAATGGTCTTGTATATATATCTTCTTAAGAATATTTTCAAAAGCTTTATAGATGACAATTCAACTAAATTAAATTATCCTTTTTTTTCTTTTTTTTTGCTCCACATGAAAGGTTATTTACCTCAAACATCATATTATGTGGGTTTCCACATACAAACGGTGAAAGGGCAACAGCTACAAGATATAGATAGCGTGTCTATTTCTCTTTCACAAATATTGATTTTTAGAACACTCCAGGATTCTCCACCCAAACCCGTAAAGCCGTGGCTGTGGAGGAAACTATAGAGAGCTATTGTTGGTAGTATAACACTCTCACCCCTCATAGCACCGCAGAGACAGGAAACGGGTTTCATTCATCAAGTCTACCGTTTCGGATGTGTCTGTTTACAACTTTTACTTGTTGCGCTACCTTCAATTATGTTTTTATTTGAATTCATATTCTGCTTCTAACGAAAGCTTGACTCTAACATTTGTTGCGTACTCTACTTCTTACTAACATTGTCTCTAAAATTTACTTCCTATAACTTCTTCCTACTAACATTGTCTCTAACATTTGCTCTAAAATTTACTTCCTATAACTTCTTCCTACTAACATTGTCTCTAACATTTGCTCTAAAATTTACTTCCTATAACTTCTTCCGACTAACATTGTCTCTAACATTTGGTCTAAACTAAACAACGCTACCTTCTGGTATTATACAGAATGGACAAAGTGTTAGTTGATGTCCACCTATTGAACTGTGGTGTGATACAGAATGAACAAAGTGTTAATTGATGTCCACCTACTAAACTGTGGTATGATACAGAATGAACAAAGTGTTAGTTGATGTCCACCTACTGAACTGTGGTATGATACAGAATGAACAAAGTGTTAGTTGATGTCCACCTACTGAACTGTGGTATGATACAGAATGAACAAAGTGTTAGTTGATGTCCACCTACTGAACTGTGGTATGATACAGAATGAATAAAGTGTTAGTTGATTTCTACCTACTAAACTCAAGTAGAATTGGACATATGATGCGGATGATGTTTATGTTTTTGTGCCCCTTCATGTATATATTTACTTCTTCTTTTTCGACATTTTAGTAAAATGGTTCAGTTTTTTAGCTCTCTGCTGAAATAATGTTCAATTTTATTTCTAGAATTAGAAAAATCACCGATAAAAACAAGTATAAAAGATCAACAATTAACAATTGGAGATTGGTTTTCCCTAAATGGAGAGGCATCGCTAGGCACTGGTACACAGGGCCCGTGTCCCGATTCTACTTGACAGTGGCCCGAATCCCCAGTTGGTGTCTTGAAAAATCAGAATAGAAAACCATGATCGATATCATACTGAAATACCGAAAATACTTGCGCCTATGGGCTCGAGCCCCGAGTCTTTTAAGCACCTAGCCACGCCTCTGCCTAAATTAACAAAATCTGAGGAACTAAAATTAATAAATATAAAATACTGCTCTTGAGTATCACGTGAAACATAGAACAATAAAAGTTTATGACATCGAGAGGTTTGTTTGGAATTTCGTGCAAAGCTACACGAGGGCTATTCGCGCTAGCCGTCCTTAATTTAGTAGTGAAAGATTAGAGGGAAGGCAACTAACCGTCACCACCCACCGCCAACTCTTCGCTTAGTCTTTCACCAACGATAAGTGGGATTGACCAACACCTTATAACGCCCTTACGGCTGAAAGGGCGAGCATGTTTTGTGGGAAGGGGATTCGAACCCGCTGCCCGCAGATTGCGAGTCGAGCGTCCTAACCACCTGCCAATGCCGGACTCGCCGCAGACAGACAGACATACTGTTTTTCTATTGTTTGTTCTTCTTCCAAACACTTTTCAATAGGCCACCATTTCTTCATTTCTCGGCGGATTAACTTGAAACTTGGTAGGGTTATATCTTGGTACAATACGCCCATTTGTTTGATTTAGACTTTTTTTAAAGGTTTTATGGGATCAAAAGTCAAACAACCCAAAAACATCACGAGGATTACTATAAAACATCACGTGTACGTACTTATTGCCCCTAGCGGCACAGCGGTATGTCTGCGGACTTACAACGCTAGAAACCGGGTTTTGATACCAGTGGTGGGCAGAGCACAGATAGCCCATTGTGTAGCTTTGTTCTTAATTACAAAATAACGTTACTTATTCCGAAGACAAAAATTCGTCAAATCACATGAGTGCACACAGTGTATCATGGTGGTATTACCTATTCCAAAGATAAAACTTCGTGACATCAGAGAAATTAACACATAATATTATGACGACTTAACATATTCTAAAATCAGAACTCTGTGATATAACAGAAAACAACACAACATATCACAGTTCTTTACTTTTTACAACGACAAAACTTTGTGACATTACAGGAATTGACACAGAGTATCGTGTTGACGTTATTTATTACTTACGCGCTCGAAAATTAAAAACAGTACACCGAGAACTGAAAAATACGCTACATTAAAAATATTTTGAATATATAAATCAGCATGTTACGTAATAACGCTTACCACAACCGATGTAAACTCGTTGTGGAACGGGATATATTAAAACTACATTTTGCCATTGCTTGGTATTACCTAGGTAGTGTGATGTCAGCAAAAATTGATTGCTTTTGGGAATGGTTTCTAACATCCTTTTTCGATGCGATATATAATAGTAATACACACACATATCATAATGACGTGTTCAGATTGGGTATTTAGAATTTCCAAGACGGAGATATCCCTTGTGTTTAATGGCATTGGAAAACAAAAGAATATGGATAAACTTGGTGTATCAGGACCATCCAAAAAGAGACCTGCAAGAAGTCTTACCCTAATCATGATAAGTAAAGTGCTGTGTTTTATATCAAGAATCCACAAAAGCAAAGATTAGTGGCAAAAGTTGTCCACATGCCCCAAGCAACAGAGGAGAACATAATCAAAAAAGATCTCTGTCTAGAAAAGAGACACAAATCAATTGTACATAAGTTGCTTCCACAACACATCCCTTCAACTGTCGCATACCTCAAGAAGCTGGAAAATGAAACTTTTATTCGTGATATTCCATTGGGAGACGTCCTAGTCGAGTCGCCAGATGTATCGGAAAACAGTTTCAACAGTGAAACGAGCGCTGGGAAATCGCCATCCTTGTACACTAGATGGGTTATGGAAAGCATTCAGGCAAGACTGTGTGATTTTCACATGACTGCTTTGTGCACGGAGCCTTTGGAAATTAATAGAAATTAAGCCCAGAGCTACTATCGAGATGAATCTCAACAGACAGATTGTGAGGCTTCAAAATCATTTTGATATGAAGAACTCAATCGCTGTATTCATTAACTTCAAATTAGTTTGCTCCCGGTGGCCCAGCCATTGGTCTGAGGGCTTATAACTTTAAAAATTGGGTTTTGATATGCGATGTGGGAAGAGCACAGTTAGACTATTGTATAACTTTAAACAAATCGAATTTATTTTTCTTTAACCTAACATGCGAGGCGTTCTAACGTAATAGTGACCTTTCTAAAGAGAGTGGGACATTATTAATACCAAATAACTTACCTATTGCTATTTCCCATAACTCTTAAAATTACTAATAGAAAGTAAAGTATACTAACTACGCAGATTAAACAATATACGTTGAGTAAGCAGAAAAGTATAGTTTATTAGAGTCTCACGGATAACACATCTTTTCAACTGCTAAAACACACTGTTGTGTAGGTTTAAACAGATAACAGAAAGAAATTCAAACTACATTCATCTCACTAAGCAAAACTACGTCAGTGAGAAGAGAGAAACTTAAAATTTCAAGTAATGTACACGTTAAGGCTACCCGAGTTTTATTTTATCATAATATTTGTTCGCTTTCCTATTACACCAATTATATTAGGCATTTCTAGAATCATTTGTCAAGTTTCCTATACAAAGGCAGCTAGAAATGAATGGTCACGTGACTGCATTTTATATTTGAAAGGCTAGATACTAAATTCAACCGGTTATAATAACAAAAGACGGTTCTAATACTGCTGTTTAGGTGAATCAGTAATAAGGTATTTTTATTATTCTTCCAAGTGACATTTCAAGCTTCCCTGGCTTCTTTTTTTTTATATGGAAACGGTTTCTCTGTTCGTAAATTATTGGTTTCTCTGAATTGCAGCTTTGGTACATTTAATCTTAAAGCTAACTGTTCTGAAGCGTAAAATGAGAAGGAAAGGAGAAAGTCTTAAGATTCAAAACACTTCCCACTTCTTTGAGTAATTTTTCCGGTAAATATTCTTTTGCATGTTGTCTACAATAGTAACAATGCCTCATCTATTTTCCGATAACGTTACATAATATTAAGTTGAGCAAACACGTTGTCGAAGAGTGTAGTATAGGGTGGTTACCATATCAGATAAATCACAACAGGAAAGGACACAGTGAATACTAATAAGTATTAGGCAAAAAAAAGTATATAGCATGCCAGAGTATGCTTAGTGAATTATAGAGAATGTTTTATTCATTTTTAGTTTTCACACTTATGAAACCTATAGTGCATTTTATAGTTTTGAGTGTTCTAAATTACGTGTAAACCGATTATTACTTTGAACTAGCAGAGAATCGCAAAAAAATATGCGGTCAAATTTGTATCTTATTTTTAAATATGGGATATATAAAATAATACAAAAAAATTTTAATCGCAGACATCTAAACCTATAAGTCCACTTGTCTTAGGCCTAATATTAGTTAAG